>NW_028289023.1:909285-1060833 GCF_059628265.1 Tinamus guttatus
CCCTAGAGAGCTACTGAGGATCCAACCAGAGAAGAAAATACTAACTGGCACATAACTACTTGGTGATTATATAAATTGTGACCTTCTTACAAAAGTAGAAGACTGAAAAACAATTGGCTGGCACTAAGAAATCAGAAATTCATGCAGGAATATATATTTTATGAATGTTAAACTACACGTCACTATCAGATTTGGAAAGCACCTGTGTAACCCTGCAAGCTGGGGGGTCTGATATGGCATCACTCTGATCACAGTACCTTTCATACTGACCCCAGTCTCAGAGGAGGAGAGCGTGACATAAATCTTTCAGTCGCAGCATGTTTACATGGAATGCACAAGCAGGCAGAATAAGGTGGAAAACCGTTCAGTATTAAATAAATAAATAAATAAAAACAACTAAGGCAATCAAGATCTGGCTTAAATATTGCATGGAACTGTGATACTGTGCAGAAGAAGATAAAAGGAAGCTTGGTGTGAAATCTGTACACATTATTTGTAAGCACTCCTAATGGCAGCAAAAATACATAAGGAGCCAATATTTTCTGCCAGACACCCAAACTCTGACAAGTGCCAAAACACTCTTGGGGAACCTGAGAGAAAGAGAGAGACTATGATAGTGACTAACACGAATGCTTTGTCATACAGAGCTTGACTTCCTGCTGCTCTTCCTTCAGCTCTTCATTCAGCTACAGAAAAAAAAGAGAAAAATGCTCTCAAAACTAGCGACCACAGGACTAGTTTAGCTATGGATACTGTTGCAGTAGCAGCTAATGGATCCTTTTAATAAGACACTTCCATTGCGATTTGGAAAAACAAACAAAAAAAGGGGTTTTAATAGTGGTCTTAAAGACATAATTAACACACAATTACATTTGCATTTATGATTCCTAAGATACAGCAAAATACATACAAATTTATTTTCATGAAGAAACAGTAATAGGCAAATATATAACTGAATTAGAATAAGAAGTTTGGGGTGAAATACATAGGAACTGTGGGAAAAGTAGCGTATCTTACTTCTCCACAATCTCTAATGTCATGAGCAAAAAGACTTGACTATAGGACACTGCACTGTAGTACAGAAATGCGACGTGTTGCCAACCAGTGTAAGAAGAGAGAAGCCTCTAGGAAGAAGTCACAAAACATCCTAAGGTATCTCTGATCATGCATGTGAATTTCAGCATTATGCTTCAAATCGCATTATCCACTGGGATATCAAGGTCTACATGAACATACAGCTGTTGAATGAAAATGTACTTTTTTCCTCTTGCAATTAAAAATAAATTCTTCTCCATATAGCAAGATGTAGCCGAAGTGTTTTGCTTTTGCAAGGGCACAAATTCTGATCTCAAAGGACTCCCCAAAGAGAAGAGAGCATTATAGAAAACAATAGAGAAAAGAAAAAAGAGAACATTTGTATTTGATCACTATAAAGTCTGGAGTATTGTAGAAGCAGATGCCATGAACTGCATTAGTTTCTTTGCTTGAGAGAATGCAAAAGACCTTCTTAGTCCTTGCTGACACCAGCTCTCTAGGAAAATAATCAAATGTCTGCATTGGGAGGGCAAATTTATTAACATTCCTGAAGACACTCACAGTACTTACATGCTAATACATGTTATTTAACCAGTTGACTTACCTGCAGGAGGTGATTGCATGGCCATAAAAGGCTTTAAGCCACACAGGACCCAATGTTTCTGCTTTACATCTATCTTTGTAATGGAGAATCACAGAGCCTGCCAACTTTAGATATTAAGGACTCAAGCACAAGTTTTCTTAAAATAAATCATACTGAGGAATTAACAATGCTTATTCATAAACTAGGACAACATGAAACCATTTTCTTTCTTCCTGTAACTGGGCTATTATGATAACAGAAGACCATCCTGAATTTACCACTTGAAGCAAAGAGAAGGAAGGCCAGTTTTCCCTCATAGAGATTATAGAATCACAGGTTCATTCCATCTGGAAGGGCCTTAGGAGGTCAACAAGTGCAAACCCTTGCTCTGCCGATACTGAATTCAGGCCAGGTTGCTGAGGGCTTCTTCTCACTTAACTGCTGCATGTCTCTAAGACGGAGATTTACAAACCCTCTGGGAAATCTGTTCCAGGGCTTTAATCAAAGTTTTCTTTATCTCCAGGCAGAACCCTGCCTCTCACGTTCAACCTAACAACCACCACTCCTTGTTCTCCTGCCATGCACCTCAGCGACCCTTTCTGAGGGCATCAGGAGGCTGCTATGAGGTCGGTCCTCCTGAAGCCTCCTGTTCTTTGTGGTAAAGAAGCAGTTCCTCAGCCTCTCCCTGCACATCGTGCTCCAACACCTTGACCAGGTCGGGCAGCCCTCCACTAGATTCGTGGATAAGCTTGCTGGTAAACTTGAGTCTATCTTCCTGTATTGGGAGAAGCCAAAACCGGACACAGTACCCTAGGTACAGGAAGCAATAAGGAAAAGAACCACTTCCCCAGCTACTGCCTGCAGGGCTGCTGATGCTATTAGCCCTCATCCATCCTCACTCAGGAGACACTAAAGAAGTTTTCAGTTCATGTCTTAAAGCAGTCTGACTAGCCTGGCCCTCTTTTAGCACACATACTATCTTTTCATCTAGGTTACAAAAATGGGATTAAAGAACATACATACAAGAAAATTCTTATACAAAATGACTGAAAACAGAACAGCTCAAGGTTGCTGCCCATGACACATTCTGTAAGTAGCACTATAAAGGCAATGATTTAGTTTCCATACTGAAAAGTGTTAGTGAATAATTTCATAAAATGATCATCTTCAGTAGCAGAACGCTTTTGTTAACAGGCACCCCAAGTGTTCCCGTGCACCAACATCTCAGTTGATCCTTACAGATAACACACACTTAAGATTTGTCAGTACTTCAGTACAGAAATTTCAGTAAAGTTGCCCATGCAAGTATTTATACAGTTAAACTATATTAGGTGACTAACTTACATTTGAACTTTTATTGATCCAAAAGAAGTGAAGACAGTTCTTAATGGCTTTCCATACACCATTTAAGTCACAGATTTGTAAAGATTTGTTCTACTCAAGTTAAACATGTAACCATGATCTAAATTTGACAGAGTGAAGAACACGATTGAGTTTCTTCATAAACATTTTCAGACTCACTGTACAGGTTTGTACAGAGCACCTTCACCACCACAGTGATAATCTATGAGGTCTCTCCTAACCATATAGGAGCTGAAATTTTACATGCAACAGATGTGTATCTTGTCCAAACAGCTAATAAATACTAGTGATGATACAGAAACAGTTGCTACTGTTAAAGATTATATATTCAAACACACACATTAACTAGGAGTAAATGGGGAGCTGATCACACTAGCAGTAAAGTTAACAACCGTTATGGACTCCTGTAAAAATGGCTTTAGGAACTCTGAAATGGAAAGGAAACTACAATTAAATGTTCTATACAGGTTGAGTGAATAACATTATTATAATGTTCATAATGTTTTGTTTCTTTTTTTCAGTTTTATGAAAAGCTCATACAGATAAATTACAGTTTAGAGGCCCAGATATCCACAGCTACATAATTTTCATGCTCCAAAATTGCTCTTTAGCTACAGGGAACAAGTCCACAAAGGTTCACATACACATGCATGCACACAGCTCCCCTCCCTCATAAAAACCAACGCTACCTCACAGTCTAAACAGGCTCTTTAATACTGTGGAAGTAACTGAAAGAATTCTCTTGCTTCTAGTCTTCTCCTTTACTCCTTTATCCACACAGCATGACTAACAGGATGTGCCTTTTTTTTTTTTTTTTTTTTTTTAAGAATACAAAGTCATTTACAGTTGCTTGAAACCATTATATGAATTATAAAGTAAAATGTATAACCTCTTACCTGAGCATGAAAATTTGACATTGTCGTTGTCTCTATATCTTTCTTTCCCAAAATCTCCATTTTCACTGGTGAATTGGGAAAATTAAATGAAAAGTAGTCTAAAAAGTCAGGTAAGTAAGTAGCTGCCCCATGAACAATACCCATTACATAGTAAGCTGCACAGTTTTCATTTTCACTAAAAACCAGACCCACAAACTCTTCTGCAAATCTCTCCATCTCCACAGGAGATAAGTGGGAGAGTTCATTACTGTAGGCATGGATAACTGATGCACCTCCGTTAGGCTGGTGCTCAACATGAATCAGCTGTTTGAACTCCAATGTGTCCAACCTTTTGAGTTTATTTTGAACCCGTGGCTCCTTTAACGAGACAAATGGAAACTCACTGTTCTCTGGTATCTTGGACTCATAGTCCTTCTTGGGATCCATATTTTTCCCATTGAAATCCTTAAGATGATCATCTATGATGCCTTTGGCTTCCTGATCCTCAACATCAGAAACCAATCCTGAGCAGATGGTCTGAATGGATTTGCTGTACATTTTTGGACGCTTCCTTTTTTCATTCTCTTTATGTTTCTTTTTCTTTTTCTTCTTAACTTTTTTAATCTGTAGCTCCTCTGCATTGGTTTTTGGTTTCTCCTTCCCACCTGTAGAGAGGAAAAAGGTCTCTTAAGCACCTTTATATAATACGGATATGCATACACATTTAGAGATCAGGATTCAAAGCTACCAATACTCTCATCAAGGCATGTACAAATACGAAGACTGTCACATAACATGAGGGTATCTTACCAAAAAGCAGCAGACACCTGCCACAGCTGCACTGTATGACTGACATAAGAGCTTCAGGAAAAGAAACACCCACAGTAAAATACATTTTTCCAAGACTGCTTTCATGATCAGTCATTCTCCTATCCCTACCATTTAACTGGTCATCAGAAGTTACAACTGCAGAAAGTGCAGACACAGTAGCTGACTGCTGTCAGCAAACCCTGCCAAACGAGGCATTTACAGACAGTCACCAAGTATCATCCATCAGCAAACCATTTACACAAGCTGCTGCCAAAACCTACCTTGCCACGGGGATTTGCATGGTAAAGCTTCCAGAACAAAATCAACTAACAGAAAATCAGAACTAACATGGAAATAGCTAAGAATTGACCACAGATTTCCTTCAAAATAAAAATAGTAATAAACCCTTGCAATAATAGAAGCAGCAGGAGCTAGCATAAAAGCTATATAACATGCAAGCTGAACTAAAAACAAACTGTAAGTGCCCAAAGCTAAGAGTACACATTTAGGAGATAATGTGGTAAAGCGATTCCGATGGCAAATGATTCCCCCTCTATGTTTTTTTTTTGTACATCACTTGTCCTCAATTCAGAAGTGGGGTAGCCAGAAAGTTTCCATTACAAGACTTTCCTAAGTCTGCCAATACAGACTCGTTTCTTTATCTGATAGTTCAAGTTACCAAACAGTAATTGTAGGGCACAAAATTACATTCACAGCAAAGAATTCAAGATTAGCAAGTTCACAGACAACAGCTTAGAAAAGTCTTGCTACAAAATGCACAATTTCCAAGCACTCAAAGTCACAGAAGTCAAGTCACTTGGGAACTTCCATGCCAGCATCTGCTATTGCACTGCAACAGACTGACTTCAACTGCTATTCTCAGCCCAAGCAACCCACGACACCGTCCTCCCTGCTCCCTGCCAAGCCTCCTCTGTGCTGGTCCTCTGTGCTCTGTCCCAATTCCACTGGGAACTAGGGGACTGACATGGAACATGGATGGATGCCAGCAAGGAGACCAAGTGCTTGGGACACTTGTCCCCAGGAGTCTTTCGAGTTTTGCCGCAGTAGCTGTGAGATGCTGGGAATCCCAACAGGCAGACAGGGAGCTGACTCTCTTTGTAGCTTCTATTTTCTCAGGTTTTGGGGGACAGAAGTGCCCTGAGCTTGCTCATTCCTTATTAGAGGGAACAAGAATTTGCACTCCAGGATTTCCTAGCCTAACCCCTACAGGTAAGGGCTACAAAGACTCCCTTACCTCCATCGGATTTACCAGAGCAACTTCAGCTCTGGCCAACTGCGAGCAACTGCCAAAAGGCACGTGAAAACCTGCCCTACCATTAGATTCTGTTTAATGAAAAAAATAATGTGCGTTTCTGCAACATTACTGCCTCATCTGGTACACACAATACTCCGTGCTTCATTGCAGTCATCCTTCTGAGGCATTTTTAAGCCTAGCAGGCATGGAGAGACCAGAGGAGCTGCCAGACATGTCTAAGCAGTCATCTCATCCTTACAAGAGGCACCAACACAGCTCGAGGGGCCAGGTACCTCATTTTTCCCCCAAGTGAAAGTCTGCAGCCAAAATATCATCGCCTGACAAAACAACCTGCTGCTGATCATGCTCTCTGGCATCCTAACACGTGTCCCCATGTCACGTGTCAAGCTACTTCACACCCTCTCCAAATGAGCACAGCTCCTTCCAGGGACCAACCACTGCACAACAGGGAAGTGCAGAAAACTTACATTCCATGGGGTACAAATCAGAATTAAAGCTGGCAACCAAATACTACAACAGTTTCTGAAATTAAAGAGCCATTTGCTATATGCAATCTCAGACTTAAGCTGTCTATAATAATCAGAAAAGTAGATGATCAGCATCCACACTATTGCTGCATGCAATATCCACACCCTTGCTGCACGCTCTACTGTTAAACTACACGCCTACCAACTGAACTGTGAAGTATTTCCAGATCCACATGCTTATTTTACATAACTGCCAACCTCCATGTTTACAGTACAAGGAGAAAGGAGGAAGATCCATCCCACTCCCTCCTTTTGCTACCCAGGGAAACTTATCAGAAGATACAGTCAGTCTGTTGCATGTGACTCCTCCTGTAAAGTGCTGTCAAAGTAAATGCTAAGGAGAAATGCTAAGCACGCACCCCTAGATACAGCAATGCAAAAAAAAAAAAAAAAAAAATTTGCAAAACCAAACACCATTAAGTAGCACCCAAGCGAACAACCCCTGCCATGGTCTCAGAAGCAGTAGTGCTTCTAAAAGAAAAAAGTACAACGTGCATGACTAAAATCTGATATCGAGAACCCAATCAGTGCCCTGGAAAGTCACAGAATTAGGCCAAGTTTACATAAATGTACTCGAGGAGATTTACACTCACAGCAGCTGTAAAAACAAATTTTAGCTAGACTCGGTATAAACCTAGCAAACTACTTTAGATCTTTTTATAGAAGGATTAAATGGAGAGCATCAAGTTAAAAATATTTATCTTTTTTTTTTTCCAGCATGTCCGCAAAGATTTCAGAAATAGCAGAACAGGAAATAGGTTGAAAATAAGAATGTTACTAGTATCCAATATAGTTCACCTTCAGTTCCAGCTGAACTTTGTTTAGCTTTAATGCAACTGCTTTAATACATGCATGACATTATATCATGAGCAAAACTAAAAACACTAACAGTACTCCTCAGGCCTCAAGCTAATATGCATGCTACAAGAAGAGAGCAACACTGAAAGCTTTTGATGACAGATTGAAGTGATTATGCCATTTAAGCACATCGAATACCAAAATTTATCTGTAGATGTTTTCCCTAATCATATGCAGAGATGCAAAAATGGTGCATGTAATTTGGAGTTGAATAAATTTATCTGCTAGCAGTCTCTCATCTTTCAACACAGCTCCTCTGCCACACATCTTTTTGGCCCTCTAAACACTCTCAGAGTAGAACTGAAGTAATTTAACTCCAAAATGTCTGAGAACCAGAGGTCAAAGAGAGAGCAAAAAGCTGTATAAAAATATCCAGGATGAGGAGGCAGTGATATCCCTGCATTGCTGCTACAACTGTACTAGAGAAAGGATCAAAACGGGGAGTCTCATTTGCCAGCAAACGTCACGCTTCTCACAGAGCATGAGCCAACAGGGTGACCAAGCAGGAGCAAGCCCTGAAACACAGAAGTTGAAGAAATAAGACTCCAAAGCAGAATTTTTCAAAATATATTACTGCAATTGGTTAAAGAGGTCGAAAAAGAGAAGAAAAAAAAAAAAAAAAAAACACACACACAACCCCCCCCCCCACAACGGTACATTTTCAGAGAATTGATTTTAAGCACAAACTGAAAGACAACATTGTTTTAAGCAGAAATAAAAATACAATATTATTTCAAAAACTGATTACTTGCCTTGAGCCTTTTTCACATTGGCTTTAAGAAACAAAACAAACACACACACACACACACACGCACCCCCTATCAGTCCTGTGGGCTCTACAGAAGCACTCCATGCACTTACTGACAGCAAATCATGTACTTTGGAATTTTTCTGGAAAGAATTTGTCAGACAGAAAATTCAGGCACCATATTTCACAGAGAGAAAAAACAAAAGTGTACAAAGTTAAATTGAATATCACAAGACTGGCGAACATCAAATTCACAATTCTTTGTTGAACCTTCCCATGGGGCTATACGATACTGCTCACTGCCTCGGAGGGGTTCAGGCCCCGCTCCTGGTGCGCAGCCCTGCCCCATCCTTGCGCGGCTCCCACTCGTGTCAGCTACAGGCTCAACCGACTCTGTTTCACAGCTCAGCAGAAAACTGCCCACTTCTTAGCAGGCAGCAGGGATGGGGGAGCGGAATGGCCCCTTTCGGGGCAGCCTGTCACTGTACCTGCTTACCGTGCACTGCCCTTCCCAGACCAATCCCTCTCAACACACCCCACACCAGTGCCATAACAACGGGCACAAAATCGGACTATGTTCCTGGCAAACCTAAATTTATGGTTTCCTAACCCCAAAGCTTCAACTTTTTACATATTTATATATTTTATATAAATTTGTCCGTTTTAAAAAATACATTTAAGTACACGTAACTATAACACCATGGATCTGTCTAAAAATTCTTCCTTCTGTCCCTTATTCCAGCACGACCCACATGCTCACAGGACAGTGCCTGTTCCTAACAGGACTCGGACGTCAGCATGAGCCCAACTTCAGAATATTTGTGTCCAGTTATTTCAGCATACAGCCAAGTTTGCCTGGAGAATACAAAGAAGACACGGAAAATAGACTTCCAAGAAAAAGAGATTTCAGCAAAACTTGAACAGAATTTCACAGAACAAAGGAGGGACTTCTCTAGCTTAAGGTTTCTGCTCTGCTGAAGTTCAAAAATCAGCTCCAAAGCAGGCGTTTAAAGTTGCTGAGAAACTGAAAACACTTTAAAAACAATAGAAGGCCCAAGATATGTGGATTGCTATCAGCAGTGCTGCCCAGTGCGATGCTTCAATTTAAATGTGTTTTTGCATTAGTTGTGGAAAGAATAGAAAAATTCCCAGTCACTACTCTGCTGCAAATTTCACTCCACTTAGAGTGAGATGTGCTGCTGTTTCCAAAACCAATATTGCCCCTGCAACTCTTGGTTAATAGACACTGGAAAAGCAAAGCTGCACTTAGTATCTCCCCAGGACAGTAGAACTGCTCCAGAGCCAGCAACACAGAGCTGAGTAAAAACATTAGAAAGCTATCCAGAAGCCTGAATAAAGATCCAAGCACTGTAATGCCAAGATATCCAAATTAAGTTGGCTTACATCAGGCACTGCTCTGCTCCTGCCAAGCAAAGTTATCTCACCTCTAGATAAGATGATCACTCACAATTCTAAACCTTCCATACAGGTGTTTCAGGTAGTCTACAACCAGCAATCACAATCAACTTGTGTCATACATAGATTTAATCTATCTTGAACCAAAGGGGGACGGGGGGGGGGGGGGGGGACGGGGGGGGGAGAAAGCCTTAGACATTTTGAAGCGCAGGGCATCTTTATCTCTATAAGCTCTCAAATGCATCTAGAGCACAGGGACTGAAGCGCAGTTAAATGAATCAAAAAATCCTATTTCTCCACTGCATGATTCGGACTCATGAGACAAGAAAATTTTTGCTCACATTAAACCAGTGCTCTAATTCAAATGAGAGAGAGAACTCCTTCAGCACTCCAAGAACATGCAACAGCTGAAGGAGAGAGGGGAAGAGGGGAATACTCCATGCTGACAGAGCGTACAGAACCTCTCCTGTGATCTGCTGTCCATAAACCTGCTGAGCTGGCACTTGCTGGTACTGAAAGGCTAGAAAGCTGCAAAATTGTTGGTTTGCTCCTGCTCTCAGAGTATCTGCACAAGGTGAACCTTCCATTATATTTGCAAAAAAAAAAAAAAAAAAAAAAAAAACTCATCCAACTCATAACATACACTCGACAATAAAAGGTTGCCCTTTGTACAATTTTTAACCACCTCCCAGCAAAAGTGAGATTTAATGAACACCACAAACAAAAACTCTGCAATTCATGAATATTTTGTCAATACATGGTCTAAAGACCCTGCAGATAGATCTCAGCAAGTTGTTTTGCAGTGCTCGAATACCCCCATCATACACAGCATAGAACTTGCACCTAGTGCTCATGTTCTAAGCTCTCGGAATTTTATGGAACTAATCCAATGTTTTAGTATCATTAAATAGTATTTAATTTAAAATAAATTTGACATTCTGCATTTCTCTTAACCAACTGCTTTCAAATTTCCATCTTTTTGTAAAAAATCACTTCTCAAAAATTAGTTAGAATTTATCTATACCTGGAGTATCTGTGTTTTGTCAATGAGATAATTTAACTTGAAATTCTGCATACACAGAAGCCACAAAAGTCCCATTTTGTTTGACTGTTTCAACTGCAGCGGTATTTCTCAACTTCAAGGTTACGACCCCAGAAGTTCTTGGGGGAATTGTTAACAAATACCCCCCCCACACACACATGCACTTTAAAAAGTATATTTTTATCAAGGTTTTCTAGCTGCCTCCTGACAGCAAGAAGAAATAACAATTTATACCTGCAGCCAGTAATTATAGCCAGCCTTCCTGCCCCAGCTTTGCGAGAACTCAATACTGAAACTGAAGAGCTGTGCTACACTTGGCAGGGAGGAGAAGAAAAAGCAGTGCAGAGCAAGACACCAGCACAGACATGTAGGAGTCTTAACAAGCTCTGTATTCTCTAGGTTTTTGCAAGGACTGAAACACAGCACCTTCCTCCTTGCTCCATGGCACATGAAAGGTCACAGCAAAAGCCACCAGCTGCTGGCATGCGGCTTGTGCTGCATAAGATGAGTCTGGCTATCCCCAACGTTTTCCAGGTCTCCAGTTTGGTCCTATTGCCTTCTGCAGCACTGCAAGTCCCACCTGCTACTCTCCAGTAAGGCGATAGGTGAGAAGTAACCCCCAATTTATCACGTTCTGTTATTTCTCATTGTCCCATGCGAGCTCAAGCACACATGCTCAAGCATTTTCATCACAACTCACACTAAAGCTACTGATATTTTTGAATTTTACTACAATGCAGCTCTGCTGGCATTCTTATAGCAGTGTTTAGTGTGCAGATATCCCATTAAAACCACAGACAGATGAAGTGTTCCCCTGCATATTCCAGTGAATTTAATATTCATAGCCACATGCCATTGCAATACAGCTTAAACCAGGGGCATCCAAGAACCCTTTCGAACAACAATTAGGACATGCAGTCTTAGGGAATACATGTGTTCTTTGATGCATTGCCACATAATGCATACTGAAAACACGAGAGAGGAAAAACCAGCATGAGAAAACACAAGAAAAAACAAGTTTGCATTGGCCAGATGGCTAGATAATTAAAAGTCAAAGTATAAAGTTATCTTATTTTTAACTGAGTTCATGAAAAAAAGACCTTCCAATCAGCCAAACTGAATGTCAGGAGAGCTGATCTCCTAAGGCAGTCGAAGCAGGAACATAGAATTCTGAAGAGAAACAAGATGCATGCAGTCTCATTCTCCTTAGTTCCATAGTGACTACAGAAGACGACAAACTGCCAGCAGATTGAAAAGCTAATGGACTGCATGCTTTGAAAAAGGGAAAAAAAACAAAGCCACACACATATATAACTTTGGTGTGTCTCAGTACACAGCTGAAGAAAAGCAAGCAGCAGGAATACACCCAAGATATGAATGCTATCTTTTTCTATTTATACTAGAGCTTTGAAGTCTCCAAAATGTTAAAAAGAAAAAAAATGTAAAATACATGAGAGAGTTCCATTTTATGTTGTTTCAGCCTTCTCCTAATTGAAAGGTCACTACCATGTTGAGAACAACTTTCCAAGAATTTCAGAAAATGCACCAATACCTTCTGATTCAATAGCATAAAATATACACACATGCAAACACAGGATGCAAGAAAAAAAAAAATCACTATATGGACAGGAATTGGCTCCTACAACATTTAGCTTAATTAACTGCTTTCTATTCAGTCACCTGTAATCACAAGGAAGATCCTAGCAGGTATCCATTAAGCACACTCACCAGGAAAAGCTTACTGGGATGTTCTAAGAGAACAGAGATTTACAGAGTGATAGATAAACAGATAAAATAAGAAAGAAATATTTTTCAGTTAATTCTTCTATGATAAACTGAAAGTCTGCAAATAGTATCTGTGGTCTAGTCACTTAAGTTACTACATTGAAAACAAACCACTGGCAAGCAACATGCTGCTCCTTCTATACTTCTAACTCTGTACTCCCCAAAAATATCTGCAACTAAAGCAGAACAGAACTTCCATCTAGACTGAAAGCCAGAATGGAAACTGGGGAGTGAGAAAGGCATAAGCCTTATTCTGTTCTGAGAAGTCCTGAAGATAACAAGAAGAATCTACTGAAAGCCATGATAGTCTTAATTACTAATGTAATTTTGTTTTGTGCACTTTGATGCATTTCTGGATTTTAAAATATTTTGTGGGAGCACTTCAGCCTTGTTCAATAAAACTTTCCCCATAAGCAGCAAAAAAAACTTCCAAACATGCTGCTCTACCAGTATTTTTCGCTCTGCTATGGAAAAACTACAGTGCTGCATCTTTAAAGAGAGCACAGTAACTCACTTGGACCTCTTTTCTGAGCTTACCACCAACTTTACAGTATTTTAGTTGATGTGTGACGTGGAAGTGGAACTGAAAGCCATGTTCACTTCACATAAACACCACAGTCAGCGGGAAAAGAAAACATTTCTGTGTACTCAGCCAGCTGGACTCACCCAGCAATTTACCTGTCAAAGACACATACTGGCAATGCCCAAAGGGAGAAACAGTTCTCAGAGGAAGAGCTCCTGCAAGGGTGACAGCACTGCAATTCTCTCTGAAGCTTTACCTTGGAATTTACTGCATTTGAAGTGAGTCAGTCAAAACCTGCAATTATTTCTACATTCTTCATCTGACAAAGATGGAAAAGCTACTCATAGGTTACCAGACTCAGAGCCTTCAGACCACTAGTTCAGACCCTTTCCAACTAGTAAATCATATGAAAACTCACTCATTTACTCTGCAGAAAGTAGTTAAAAAACAAGACACACACACACCAAACAGGCATCAATTTGAAAGTCCACCAGACTTCTGCTTCAAGGTCAGACCCCACCTCCAGCAAGACCAACTTTAATGCTGGTGCTGCCCCACTGCCTCTTAGCTAAGGTCTGCCCCCCAACTCCCAAAGTGGCATTTGCCAGAGACGAGGAGTAGTGGTGGCTCTTCTCAGTTTGCTCTGGCTAGAACTGGAGGTATTTCACACAGTCCTTCAACACTACACTTAAAACAGTATAAGGGCAAAACACAGTGGATGAGGGGAAAAAAAGAAGAAAAAAACTTTTTACTCAAAAGATGCAGGTCTTCTTATCTTAAATGTATTATAAAGTTGGTAACTCCCATGGAAAATTCATCTCAACAAACCAAACCAAAACAGACAAAATAACACACCACACAAGACACACAAGCAACCTGGAGTTTCAATTGGGACAATAAATCATTTTTTTTCCCCCCAAGAGAAAAAAAAAAAAAAAAAAAGGCTTTGCAAAAAATAATCTGTACTTACAGCTCTTCATGCCAGTAAGATAAAGACTTTCATTCTCCCCTCCTCCCTGCATTCTGGCATTCCATAAACCAGGGCATTCAACCTTGCAGAAGCACATGCTGAGAACGGTTCTCCTACTGCATTTTTAGAAATTACTGTGCTCCAACATGAGCAAACACCAAATTAGAACTGACGCTTAATGAAAACCATACAAGTGATATTGGAAGCAAATATGCCCAGAAAACAAATATGCCTTAAGGTACAAGTACCTTAGGGGAGAATGTAGCGAGGATGGGGCCAAACTCTTCTTGGTGATGGCCAGTGACAGGACAAGGGGTAACGGGTACAAGTTGAAACACAGGAAGTTTCATTTCCACGTGAGGAAGAACTTCTTTCCTGTGAGGGTGCCAAAGCCCTGCAACAGGCTGCCCAGAGAGGCTGCGGAGTCTCCTTCTCTGGAGACCTTCAAAACCCGCTTGGATGCCACCCTGTGCCATGTGCTCTGGGTGTCCCTGCTGGAGCAGGGCGGTTGCAGTAGGTGATCCCTAGAGGTGCCTTCCAATCTCAACCATTCTGTGATTCTGTGATCCTTTTTCTTTTCCTTTCAGAACCTCAACTAACCCACAGCCATGCCACATGACAAGATTTCCCTGCATAAAGCTTCCTATTTTAAAAAAGTAACTAGTTGCCAGCAGGACAAGGGAGGGGATCCTTCGCCACCCTGCAGCCCTGGAGAGACCACAGCTGAGCACTGGGCCCAATCCTGAGCTCCCCAGGATAGGTGACCCACGGGTCTCCTAGAGATCGGCAAAGGGCCATGAAGGTGGCTGAGGGACTGGAGCATCTCCCCATCACGTGAGGAGAGGCTGAGCATGCTAGGATTGTTTAGCCATCAGAGAGCTAAATACCTAATACGAGTACAGGGAAGGGAACTGGACTCTTCTCAGTGGTATCCAGTGCCAGGACAACAGCTAATGGGCACAAACTGAGACACAAGAAACTCCATTAAACCCAAGGACTTTTTTTTTTTTTTTAAAGGGGTTTAAAGGGTTAAAAAAAAATTAAATAAATAAAAAAAAAACACCACTCAGAGTGGTTGAGAACACCAGAACAGCCCAGAGAGGCGGCAGAGCCCCCATCCCTTGAGATATTGAGAACTTAGCTAGCCCTGGTCCCAAGTAACCTGCTCTAGGTGACCCCGCTTTGAGCAGTGGGGCTGGGGCTAGACTAGATCAAGAGGCCTCTTCCAACCTTGACCTCGCAATTGAGATTCTATGTGTATATATATATACACACACACACACGTACAGACATGATGATTATATTCTGTTCTCGTAAATGAACTTGGACAAATCAGCCAAAATTAAGACTGTCTTTTGTGCAAGTTTTCCCCCCCTTTTTTTTTAAAAAAAAAAAAAAAAAAAAAAAAAAAAAGAATTTGACAGTGTTCCTAAATTAGAACCCCTTAGTTCTATAGTTTCATAGATTTACTGTTAGATATAAAATATAACCTGGATTCATTTCTTCCTCTCTCAAGTATAGGAAATTGCAACTGTATAGAGAAGATACAGTATTCAGCATCATTCCTAAAAGTCTTTACTGTAGTTACTGCTCCATACTTGCAACAATGTGTATTCGTTTTTCCCTCCTGTGCAATAACACAGTTTCTTGTAAAAAAAATTTGTTACGTTTTAATTTTTAACCTTCATAAAAACTGTTCAATTCTATGAAAAACGTGTTTTAACTTAAATAAGAGGCAAAACGGAGCATTCAATCCAAGTATGAAATTTTTGAAGTACTACAAAGAAAAATCCATGTGGTTTGAACCTACCTTTCTGCAATAATTTGACCTCCCCGTTTTCTTTCTTGATTTCATTCATTATTTTGTGCTTCTTCTTCTCTTTTTGCTTCTTATCCCTTTCTTTTATTTTGTCTTTGATTTGAGCTGAAATGCAAATATTTTAAAATTAAGTGGGAACAGAAAACTTTAACTGTCATTGTCCCATGCATGTTTCATATTACTCTTATGCAAGCCCTATTAAGAGGATAAAAGGAGTTATGAGGAAATCCCAGGACTTATAGCAGAAAAGCTAATATTTATCTATTGTGTAATCCAACATAAACTTATTGAACCCAGACAAGTTTTGTTTCTGCTACACTAGAACTGCATGCAACGACTCAGCACTAACTGTATGTAGTCAAGAGAGCAAGTTTTGCTTCCTCAGTAATACTACACTTTTCTCAGCTTCCTTCAGTAAGCAACTCTCATTTCTTGAGATTCAAATTAAAGGTGTAAGTGCAGAAAAAGGGAAATATGTAACAGTCCAGTTCTTGGATGTGTGTAGGCACTAAAAGCTCTACACAGCTATCCCCATATATTCTAAACTTGCTTGTGCTTTCAATTACTAAGTAGTTTGAAATAAACAGTTCAACCAAATCTGTCACCCGCAAGATCATTTACATTAATTTACAGGTTACACTAGTGTATTAACAACAGTAAGACGTAATTAGAGTCAAATATGAAATGGAAAAGGAACTAATCATAGAATGCTTAAGGTCATCTAGTCCAACCCCCCTGCGCACGCAGGGTCACCTAGAGCACGTGGCACAGGGTGGCATCCAAGCGGGTTTTGAAGATCTCTCCAGAGAAGAAGACTCCACAACCTCTCTGGGCAGCCTGTTCCAGTGCTCTGTCACCCTCACTGTTAAGAAATTTTTCCTTGAGTTCCTGTGGAACTTTTGGTGCTTCAGTTTCTGGCCATTTCCTCTAGTTCTGTTGGTGGTCACCAGTGAAAAGAGGCCAGCACCATCCTCCTCACTGCCTCCCTTGAGGTACTTATAGACACTGCTCAGGTCCCCTCTCAGCCTTCTCTTCTCCAGGCTGAACAGGCCCAGCTCCCTCAGCCTCTCCTCATAGGGCAGATGTTCCAGGCCCCTGATCATCCCTGTAGCCCTGCGCTGGACTCTCTCCAGCAGCTCCACATCCCTCTTGTACTGTGGAGCCCAGAACTGGACACAATACTCCAGATGTGGCCTCACCAGGGCCGAGTAGAGGGGCAGGATCACCTCCCTCGACCTGCTGGAGATGCTCTTCTTAATGCACCCCAGGATTCCATTTGCCTTCTTGGCCACGAGGGCACACTGCTGCCTCATGGTCAACTTATCGTCCACCATGACATCCAGGTCCCTCTCTGCAGAGCTGCTCTCCAGAAGGTCAGTCCCCAGCCTGTACTGGTGTCTGGGGTTATTCCTCCCCAGGTGCAGGACCTTGCACTTGGCCTTGTTGAATTGCATGAGGTTTCTCTCCTCCCAGTTGTCCAGTCTGTCCAGGTCTCTCTGGATGGCAGCGCAGCCCTCTGGGGTATCAGCTCCTCCTCCCAGTTTGGTATCATCACCAAACTTGCTGAGGGAGCACTCTGTGCCTTCATCCAGGTCATTGATGAATAAATTAAACAGGACTGGACCGAGGACTGACCCCCGGGGGACACTGCTAATTACAGGCCTCCAACTAGACTCAGACCCATTTATCATGGCCCTCTGGGCTCTGCCATCCAGAATGGCAACTAATTACACTTAGTACTCATTGAAAAAAAAATAAAATGTATTTGCACAGCAGATAAATACTCTGGTGTCTCCCTTGCTTGCCCAAAAATCGACATCAGTACATTCCGTGTGGTTCTCTACATGAAAATATTAGACCCTCTGGAATTCATAGTTTCAAGGACTAATCTTTTTTAGACAAGATTAGTTTTGAGTCCATGCATTTAAGCCTAGGTAAAAATAATTTCTTCAGATTCCCCGCAACCAGTACTTCACAAATGGTTTCTTAGTCTGAAACTATGCCCCTACTTTAAGAGTTTATTAGGCTTTTTAACCTCTGGAAGGAGAGGTGAAATCTGATTTCCTGCTTTTACATAATGCTACGTTTAGATACCTAGATACCTAGCCTAATGCTTTCTCAGAAAGACCACTGATAAACAACCCTAATGTTTAATTTATAGTACTTCCATTATAAGCCCCAGAAAGAAGCAAGGAGAAATCTAACCACCTTTCCTCAAACATTCACCTCAAATAGGAGCAGGAGACATCTTCACTTGTAATAGACTTAAATTCATCAAAATTAAAAGGGCTCCTTCACATCTAGAGGTCAATATATGGTGTTCCATATCTATCAACACATTCCATAAATAACTTTCTTAACAAAGAGATGCAGAAAGCTAACAATAATCCACACAAATGATTATAGCAATACTTCCCCAGTACCCATATCAGTCCTTCCAGGAGTTTTCTAATAAAGCTATATTAATTGATGAAAAATGATGAGAAAAAAGAGTAAACAGCAAAAAAGAGACAATAACTGAGATATGACTGACTATGTCCAGACCAGGATAAGCAATGGAGAGAAACCATCCTGGCGCAAAGATTTTTAGGAATAAACTGTCCATGATTAAAATTGTCCAAAAATCTTTGCTTCAAGCAACTGACAGAGTCAAGTTAAAAAAAATAGCCTCGCAGTTCAAGAGCTGGCAAGGAGGTGGTCCGTGTGCCTGTATGGCAGTCAGGACAATCCAGGCGATTTTGTCCACACTCCAAACTCCTACTATAGACAGAACTTCTTCTCCAGCCTGTTCCCTCCCCAGCCCCACCCCCTCCCCCCCCAAAAAAGTGTTTTCTAAATCCCCTCAAAATCTGAAACTCAAAACTCAACTCAAAAACATGAAACAAGAAATCATACAGGAGTTGAACACTGTTAAAGCACAGAGCCACTGACTAAACAGGCAGTAACAGGAGGCTTGATTTATAATCAGTCCAACCAGGATTATCATCATGAGAAGACTTAATTTTACCTCATATTTGCATATTGTTAAGAGGCACACTTGAATCCTAAGTAATAACAGAAGTCAAAGAAAGACTGAAGAGCATATACAAATGCTGAGCCTTGTTGAGAGAGGCTGAGAGCAAGACTGAAAGAAGCCCTTTATTGCAGTCTCATGAATGGTATCACAGACCAATGAATCTTGCAAATTTGTCAGAAGCAACATTAAGAAAGACAAAAAGCTGAAATGTTATAAAGAGCCTCTAGTTTATTTTCACATCTTGAAAGCAAATAGGAGACAAAAAGAAAAGGGGGGAGGACAAGCAATGTCCTATGATAGGCTCTGGGAATATTTGCAAGTAAGTCAAAGTACCTCAGTGACTAAAAGTGACACGTAAAGGCAGCTGAGGAAGGTTTGAAAAATAAAGTTAAACTACTGCTCCTCTTAAAAATATAGATATAGAAATATCACTTTACTACAATCAGATCAAAGAACAGCCTGATGCGAGTCAAGAACAGTAATGAATCCCAAATAAAACATACAAATTCTAAGGCTTCTTTCCCCACAGCAAATCAGCAAATATATACAACTAATAGATGATGGAATTTTCCTTTTAAAAAAAGGGGGGAGGAGGGGGGAAGCAAAACATAATTTAGCATTATGAAGAAGTCTATGCTGACATGAGACTCAAAGTCATTGTATGACTTTGCACTCAGTCTTATTTCTCTAATGTGTTCTGTTTAGAAGTTTGAAAAAGGAAAAAAAAAAAAAAAAAAGCATTTTCTAGTCTGACCAGCAGAACTCAAGGAGATCTTGCCCACAAATTACTTCCTCAGCAGCACATTTTTGGTTTCACAGCTTACAATGGGATGCAGAAGTAATCTTTGAAAACTGCTCCAGATTTGAATGTTTACCACAAAATCTACTTCATCTTGTCTATACCGGTTTGCAAAGTCAGTAAGTTTAGAAGTTTCAGTAGTCATTCAAGTCAATAAATTCAATGAACACAGGCATATGGCACAAAGATTTGCAAGGAAAGGCAAGTGAGGTTTTCCAAATACATACAAATATACAGAAATTGTATCTCCATATATTCTACATCCGTTGGCGCAGTATGTTCCTATCATATGAAGCTGACACAGTTTAACACAGGCTGGAGCTCTTAGGGACTCTCCAGTAGCAAGACCTCTTATAGCTTCTTCTCTAATATTAAGCACTACTGTCCCCAAGTCATATACCATGTCAGCCCAAATGTCACTTGCTCACAAGAAAATTCTTCTCATTAACAAAAAAAATCTGTTTTTAAAATGAATGCATCCAGTATTAGACAACCATATCTCCATATGCTATATATATAAAATATTTTTACAAGATTGTATATGTATTTTATGTATTTATTATTTACTTCATGTGTAGTTTATGAAGATATAGTCTAATATTTCACTTGCTTTTTTTCCTCTTAAATCCTACTTTATCTCATTGAAACAGGAAAAACACATGAAGTTTTAAGTGTTAGCATTTCAGTCTCCTGGGGAGGAGGCGGGGGGAAAGAGGAGTGATTCATGGTAGCATGACTGACATCTCAAGCAACAATATGAAAAGGCATCTATAGAAGATACCAACATAAAATGTAGTTCAAGTAGTCTCTCTGGGAAAAATCCAGGAACTACCCTACCACACAAACTTAAAAGTAATAGTTTCTGGTTTTCTTTTTTCCAGCACCTCAGCTGTACCAAAATTCTTAATCTTAAAATAATCCATGAACCTAACCATACCTAATTCTCAACATGGCACGGAAGATCTGAACAAAGATGATCTTGTTTCTCCCTCTATATTGTACAGAGACAGCTGGTGGCCATTTCTCACCAGCCTGATGCTACTGCCCAGTCATGTTCTCATGACACTGAGTGTCCAAAGAAGCCAGTGGCCCACAAACTATTGCCTTGCTCTTCAGAAGATCATTTCCAGGGACATCGCTTCCATAAGCAAAAGTCACATTAAGCTACATTTGTCACTGTTTTCTAACATTTAGGCAAACCTTATTCCTTCAAGAGACAATTGTTACTTGTTATTTTTTTATTACATATAAATATTTTGTTTCATTATTACACCATATTAAATCTTAAAGGCTTCTCCTACTGATTTTACTATGTACTTTTTCAGTGGGTACATATATTTCCTGTTCTGAAATAAATACAATCTAAATAAAAACAAAGTCACAAGCATGAAGAAGTGTGTATCCCACAGAAGGAGGGAAGACCTCTACATCTTTTCACAAAGAAATTTCTCCCTATAAAAACACAACTTTCCACTTCTGTCAAAGGCATATGAAGTAAAATTTACAGATCAGGAAATAACTGATCATGGTCTGAATGGATATTCCCCTTTAGGAAAGGATATCTCCCTTTAGGAGAAATTCCAAGCTCAGTAGGATACAGTTACAGAAGGTCCAAGAAGAGTTGGGCTTGTTCCTTAGCTTTCAAATTCTAGAAACTGAAAAAAAAAAAAAATCTGTATTTTTTACTCTGCTAATCTTTTTACTACTAGAGTTCTGTAGAAATAAGTATCTAGGAAACACACACCATATTTGAAAGAAATTAAGAAATTTCTAGATTTTGTGTTCACATTCATACAGGAGGGTCACTATTAAAACTAAAAAGTATAGAATCTGTGTCACGTGGTAACAGTACAGCCCTGACTGAAATGTAGAAACAGCAGCATATCTAAACATCGGGTACATACAGGGAAAACTACATTTCCTTAGATGCTATTCAGGAAGGTGAAGTGGAAGGCTTTTTCAGTCTACAGTGAATCCATTAACTAGTCTGAATTCAGACTTACTTGCATGCTTCTGCCTCCAATCTGGAAGTTTCTGCTTTTTCAAGATGTCAGAGTAAGCACATAAATAGAGAAATGAAATGGTAGTGTATTTATAAGGTAAACAGCCAGTTACACCTAGAGGCTACAGAAACAGCTTTCTATTTCCTAACCAGTCACCTTGCCATAACTAAGGATTTCATAAACAGTCAATTAAATAATACAAACTTACAGATCAGCCATTACTACTTCAGAAGGGTAACCAGGAAGCATCCACCTAAAAGCCTTCCACAAAGTAACAAGTAAATCAGAACAAGTAAAATGAGAGATGTTCTGCAAAGAATTATGTGCAATGCAGTATCAGTCACACCATGAAAACAGCACCTTTAAACCTACTCAGGAGCTTGATCAAGTCCACTTTAGTACTGAAAGAAACAAGTTCTTAGAACCTTGTTAGATGCCAAAAGCTGCGGCTGCTTTGCATCAGCTTTCCAGATGGTAACCCACATTTGTAGTCAGTCACAGATTACACCCAGAGCCCTCTGCCTTGCTCTCCTCCTTTTGATTTAAGGGCTGTCTCTGAGCATCAGGAACAATATTTACAAACTCAGGTTGATGGACACCATCAGTACAGTCGGCACCAGCAGTACTGTAACTGGAAGCAAACAGGGGAAGACAAGAACAGTCCACATTCCTCCTGTTAGCTCGCTCCTCCCTTCAATACAAATACCCATAAAAATAAAACCTCCAGAAGCCACATTTATGTGATTATGCAGACACACGAGGGATTTTGATGCTTGCACTTGTATTACGTCAAAGGGCATACACAGGAGAGCAGGCTCCCTGGCTCAGTGACTATGAAAAACCCAGGCGGTGTTTCTGAGACACAAAAAGCCTGATCGTTTTTCTTTCCGACAGCTAGAAATACTTGGCTGACATACTCATCAGTAATTAAGGCTTAAAATCAAAACCATCAAAAAACAAAACAAAATCCCCTTAGCAAGTGCAAGTGAGAACATTTCCCCAGCCACCCTTCAGTAAAGAGGAAAGGAAACCCCCTTTAGGATTAAAATACCTGTAAGGAATGTAATCTTTGCAGTTCTGAAGAAAGCCTCCTACACGCAAAACCAAATGGGCAAGCTTGAGTCCCAGTGCAGGCGAATTGCATCAGAAACCAGAAGTGAAGAACATGACCTCGCAGCTGCAAACAAGGTCTCTACAAGCAGTTTCAGATCCAATTTTTTAATCTACCAATGTTGTTTCAACTAAGATACATTGTTTGTTGTTTTATAGCAAGAATAAATATCTGCTGTATAAATTACATGTACAGTAAGATTCCAGAATACCAGAGGAACTCTGCTTTCTAATTTAGAAGGAAAAAAGAGGAAAAAAAAGAAAAAAGTATTTGACCTTGCAATGTTTCATGATAATTTTCTAAAAAGTGAATGAGATCCCTCAGAAGACAGACAAACTCGCTCACGTTCACCTCAACATTTGATGCTTCCATCAGTGTTAGCTTCAGCCCTCAGAACTGAGCTGCATGTAGGTCTGGAACAGCTGAGGAAATTCAAGAGGTTCCTCCTCACTATGTATACCACAATCAAAACCCTAAATGCTTTCTGAGCATTGCTGATTACCATGATCCATCTAAACAGATATGTATTAACAAATTCAGAAGAGACCAGAGTGCTGAGTTTAAGGAGTTTGAAAGAATTGTTTCCTGCTCTGGAACCAGAGTTTTTATTGCATTGAAAGGAGAAGAAAAGGGAGTCAAAGAACACAATAAGAATAGGAAAGGAAACGGAAGTAAACTGGAGAGAAAAGCACTTAGCAGAAGAAAAATGAAGTTACCCAATAGATATAAAGTTCCAGTCCTAGAGAACAGGAAGACTTTCTCCAGCCTATTTTGGTAAGCCAAAATACACAGTGAATTTTGCACTAGATGTGGCGTGAATTTAAGAACAAGTCTGAAAAAAGCTATACTTTAAAAACACAAAATATTACAACTAGAAATTTTATGAAGGCCACAGCTACAAAGTATTCAGAGGATCACTGGTGAACATTCATCTAAAATCCAATCTATGCTTCAGATATAGCAGGAGAGAAAAAAAAAAACAAATCAAACAAAAAAGAACAGAAAGCCCCTCCACACACAAAGACAAAAAAGCAAAAGCTACAGCACTACGCTCAGCACTGCTTTCTTGCTCACATGGGAGCTCCATCAGCAAGTTAAAAGGATTAGTTTCATTTCGTAATTGCTTGCACACTACGGAAATCTTATCAGCAAAGGGATTATTACCAAACAGGGAGAGACAGGGAAATTGTACACAAAATTCTACCAAATGGCAAGAAACAGAAAAGATGGTTGATGCACTTGGCTCCCGCCCTGTGTCTGTGTAACAAAATAATAATTTAAAAAAAAAATACACTTATGGACAACCATAAGCTGATCAAGCAGGGAGTGGCTGATAAGAGTTTTGTGCAGTTAAGAAAACAACTTCAGCTTTGAACTGCTAGAGCAGAGCTGCAGTTAAATCAACTGAACTGGTACAGTCAGAGACTGGAATGGCAGTCATCTCTATCAGATTTGCACTACGTTTAAAAAGAAAAAATAACTGCACAACTTTTAATTCTATATCAAAACATGTTTGCCATGTAAAATTTAAGCCACTTCACACATTCTAAACCTCATGGAGGCAGAATAAGCCAGGCCTAAGGCAAAACAATCCAGGAGCTCTAAACCCTTGCTCCAGGTCTGCACTCGTATTCTCTATGGTGTCTGAAAAAGCTTCATTCTACTCTGTTCGTTTAACCAAAGAACAAGCTGCAAAGCCCAGTTATGATTTTGTAATTTAAAAGTCTTTCCATTGAAAGGACCAGAAAAATCACCCAGTGAAAACTTGCTTAAGTCTTTTTTTTTTTTTTTTTTTTTTTTTTAAGAGTTTCTGTATTTCTTTTCATGAATACCTTATCCACCAAGCTTGGATAGAACCAAGCTTAAAGTCTTTAAATCACTCAGAAAAGGAAGGTGCTTCAAAACCAGAGTCATCCCTGCCAGCAAAGGCCAAATATTAGCTCTTAGGGGTATTTTTTTTTCTTCTTTCTTTATTCCTCCCAATTCAGAGACATGAGCTCCCTTGTCAGCAGCAACTCTACCTATCATGCCCCTGGGCACTGCCTCTGCTGGTGAAAGGATGGAGATTTCTGATAAATATGGAGGAAGTTTCTCCCATTCTACCTCGCGATCTTTTCATATTTTGCTTCTTTTAGTGATTTCTGCACATCTACTCATAATTTGCACAATTTTCTTTCTGACAGGTGTAACAATGATATGTGTATCAGTTCTCAATGCTAAAAAGGAAAAAATAGTAAGGATCAATGTTGCCAACTGCATACTGTTGCTGATGATGATTTTTCCAAGCAGCAAAAGCAATGTCGTTGTCTAACTGCAGACTCCAGCAAGAGGACATGGCACTTCCCTGCATTAGGTTGAGTTTTAAAAATGTTACCTGCACATTTCCGAGCTTCTGTGAACTACTTCTGTTACATATACAGGTGGCACCCTGTATTTCTCCACTTCCTATATAAAAATGTGTGTGCAAGCTTCTCAGTTTAATTACACCGAATCCTGTAAATTCACCTTGATGTCATACCTGGGGGCTGTGCAATTTTTTCATTCTCCTCCTACTACACCCTTCCTTTAATATTCCTTGTATTTTCTACAGCATCAACCCATATGCCTTCTGCCCCACACCAAGATCAAAATCATCTCCATCCTGCAGTCTTTGCAAGTCATTTTCCCCCCCTCTCACATCAGAATCTCAAATTCATTAGTTCCATGTCACCATGCACCTGGACTCCCTGGGATATCTTCTTTGAGCGCATGTTACGGTCTTAAGGCACAAGTTCTCCCTGCTCCACCCATCCCTACCATAAAATATTGTGCTTGATCTTCCTCTATACTCCGGCTTCTGCATGTCCTCCCTTGCTCACCACGGATTCTTTTTTTTTTCCTCCCATTAGCCTCTGTAAAGTAAATTATTTGAGGAATTAATAGCACAAACCTGTTCTTTAATCCACAGTTAAATATAAAAAATATAAAAAAAAGGCTGGCTGTTCTCAGACCAGGGAACTTCAATTTTTTTCCCAGAGCATATTGGGGGAAAAAAAAAAAAAAAAAAGGGATGTACAGTTTACTGAGTCTAAAGTTTTTCAATTGCACACGAAACTAGGTCACCAAGTTAACAACTATAGGAGCTCCTTCCTTTAAGCAGAAGTCTAGAGACACTGATGTGATATACAGGGACTCCATCTCAGAAAGTTTTAATGCCTGTACTTACATTTTCAAGAAATAAATGTAAAAATATCTCTTCCGAGACAACAGCAACTAAAAAGTCAAATATTTGCCCCGTCAGTAAATGAACTTTATTAAAAAAAAAAAAAAATCCCATAAGTAATACTGTTGAGTCTCCACTAAAAGCGCAAACACATCTTGCAGGAGGGTTCATTTAACAGTTTTTCAGCTGACAACATTACCATGTTCATTTATCAATCTAAACATATCTTTGATTCTTTTATTGTAATCTTTTTCTCCAAGATTTGTTAATAAAGTCATGTAACGCTGGTAGGACACAACAGCAATAGAAGTGAGTATGGTTATTGTTTTCATAATTTTTCAAGGAGGATACTACGGGAGGTTCTTAACAGCTATCCTTGAAACCTAAAAGGTTTCACCAACATCAAAAAAAATGTATTGAAAATAACTTCTGAAGACTTTCTAAGCTATTTTTATATAGGGACAAGAAAGAGAAAATACTTCAAATAAAATATCTGAAAACACAGAAAGGCTGTATCTAAGCCCACTTGCAGAACAGCACTTTCCTAGAGTCAAAAACCCCAGTCACAAGAAGTAGCCATGCTGAACCAAGAACACACGTAACTGCAAACCTATTCAAAGGTAAATGACTCCAAATCCCTTTTAAATGAATCCGAGAATGAATCTAAATGAATTTTAATGAATCCAGAACAGTGGTAACAATAATATAAGGCAGATAGATAATGTAAACAACAGACAAGAAAAGGCTGATGTTAGCAACTGTTCTCCAGAAGGTTAGCTCATCTAGCAAGTACAGGTATGGCCCAGAGTAACACAGGCCTGTGTAAGAATTATTATTTATCTTTCATTTGAAAGAAAGGATTTGCTTAAAATACATAGCAGAGTGAATTTTTCAAGCGCTTTGTTGATATCTTTTGCACCTGCATGAAAATACATTTCGTTTAGGATCACTGGAAACTGGGAAAGCATTTCCAAGAAATAAACAGATATATTCCCCTATGATCTTATGCTACTTCCCAGACATTTAGCATTATCAAACACTTCCTGCAACAGCCTAGCCTTGTTCGTTGCCTTAGCTGGTACAGCCATTTTTGCCCCAATTAATGAAGTAATCCAGTAATTCTTCCCCTTCCTCCTGAAGGCCTCATGGGTTTTGCTGCTGTTGTTATATTTTAGCCTAATGAACTCCAATAAACCGAAGGAGGAACCAAATGAGACGGTGAATGACTAGCTCACTAAATTTTAAGTGCACAGTCTCCAATGCTCTGTAACATTGCCTGCAAAAATTCATAGGCCAATAAATGAAATTTGTTGGGTGGCTGGGGTTTTAGCTTGTTTCTGTGAGGCGGCCTTCTCCTACCTTTCCCCCACAGCACTGACAGGCACCCCATTCTGCTGGCAGATCGCTACTAAATTACTCGGCGCCCTCATTTCCCTAATAGGTAAGAAAAACCTCAGGCCTCTGGCAGCTTCGGCCTGACGCCATGGCCGACTCCACACCCCCTTTTTGACAGCACTGACGGCGCCGGAGCCGCCGAGGCCGCCCCGGCCAGGCCGGGCCGCCGAGGCCACCATTTCCCGCCGCCGGCGCTCACCTTTCTGCAGCAGCAGCTTCACGTCGCCGTTCTCCTCGCGGGCCGCCCCGCCGCCATCGCCGCCCGCCGCCAGCGCGGGTAGCGCGCCGTGCTTTCTCCGCTCCTTGTCGCGCTTCTCCTTGGGCTTCTTGGGCCTGGCGCTGCCGCCCGCCTCGGCGGCCGGGGCCAGGCGGTGCCGGTGGTGGCGGTGCTGGTGCTGCGGGAAGGCGGGCGAGGGCAGCAGCACGGCGGGCGGCAGCAGCTTCCGCGGCAGCTGTGGCGGGAAGGCGAAGCCGCTCGCGGCCACCGAGGGCCCGGGCTGCAGCGCCGGGAAGGCCCAGGCCGCGGGGAGGCTGTAGCTGGGCACGGCGGCCGGCGGCAGCGGCTGCTGCCTGGCGCTCCCGCCGCCGCCGCCCCCTTCACCGTTGAGGCGCTTGGCGCCCTTCAGGCTCCGCTCCTCCGCGCCCTTCAGCTTCTTGGCGGCCGGCTGGGAGCCGCGCGAGACCTTCGCGTCCGGGGCCACCCTGGCGCCGAACGGCTCCTGCTCCGGCGACACCGCGCCACGAACCGGACTCGGCGGCGCCGCCATTTTGGGCTCCTATTTACTCCGCGCTCGCCTCAACCGACAGCACCGGGAGGGGCGGGCAGAGGCGCCATTGCTTCGCCCAATGGGCTGGAGGCAGCGCCGGAGAGACAGCGTGATCAGCCAATGACAGGAGGAGGAGGGGGCGGGCTCTCCGGGGATTGGGGGCGGCAGGCTCGGCTGAGTGCGCAGTTGGAGCGCGGGAGGGCGGGGGGCTTGGGTCTGTCAGGGTGAGCGCCGCTGCGCGGGACGGGGACGGGGACGGGGACGGGGACGGGGACGGGGACGAGGACCGGGACCGGGGATCGGGACTGGGACGGGGATCGGGACCGGACAGGACGGAGACGGGACGCCGCGGCGGCAGGAGAGCCCCTAGCGCCCCGGACGCCGCGGCGAAGGGGCAGCCGCCCCGCGAGATGGCGGGCGGGGCCTGTGGGCCGTCTCCCGCGCAGAGCGGCAGCCGGCGGCGGAGCCCGTGAGGCGGGCGCCCTTTTCCTCGTTCTTCGCGTTTTTTTGCTGCAAGGGACGCCGAGAAGGCCTGCGGCCCTTCGGCCAGTGCCTGCCCCGCTGGCCACGGTTTGGAGAGGTTTTTGGTCAAAAATACGGGAATATGGGAATGGGGCTTGTCGTGGGAGAGAGTGCTGACGGCAGCTGGGGGGTTACGTAGCACGTAGTGTTTTGAGCAAGAGCTACGCAGCGCTCGGGGTTAGCCTGGCCAGGCCTCGGCTCTACTGCTGCTCTCATTTCATGTAACCACATGCAGCACGGCCCGGTGCCGCCTGGTTCAGCCCGTGTGCATCCTGCTCTTTCCCACTCGAGCAGGGGACGCGAAGGGCTGGGCCCGGTTCTGTGAAGGCAGCAGCGGCACGGCCGCCCCACCGGAGCACACGGTGCAGGTCGCTGCCCCGCCGGCGTCACCTGGGGAAGGACATCGCAGCGCTGCTCGCACGGAGGTGGGAGCCCACGGAGGCAGCCCCCGCGGCTGCCTGCGGCACCCAAGACGGAGCCCTGTGCACGTGCAGGCTGCTGAATGCCCCCAGCTGCGCTGCGTGCGGAGCAGTCGCACAGGGAGCGAAGGCCTTGGTTCCTGGTTCTGGCACTGCCAGTCTCTGTGCGGGTCCGTTTTGTCAATGTTTGTCCCAATGGAAGGAGCAAAGTAACTCCTGAGTTAAACTGTGTCTGCAAGAGTGCTGCCCTGGTGAAGCTGCTTTGTGAGTTTATGTGCGTGCTGTTTCAGTGGGGAGAAAACAGTTTTTGAGGATTGTTGTTTTTTTCTGTTTGGTTGCCTTTTTTTGCTTGTTTGCTTCATCACATATCACTTTCATTGGAACTGCAACTAATTACCCTGAGATTAAGTTGGTCTAATGCTCTGTCCATCTCATTTTTTTTTTTCAGATCAATCATAAACCCAGATGAATATGCCTGAATGTTCATCTTGGGAAGAATAAATGCTCTACCTCCTGCTGGCTCTTTACAAGTAGCATTCTTCCTCAGAGCATTCTAGTTTCACTGCTGTAATAATGGATCCCCATCTGTATTTCTGGGCCTGATGTCATGGCATTCACATGAAAGCACAAAAAAACCCCTCATTTCATGGCATGTGTTTGCGCATCTGTTACTTGACAGCCAACCCAAGCTGAAGAACAGGTACAAGGTAAACAGCCACCTGGCCGTGCTGGCAGGAGTGGGACAGGCCTACAGCTAAGTGAGCTCTAGCTCCAGCCTGAGATGCTCCAGTTTCTTTGTACCTGTGAAAGAACAACCTGTGCATTTTAATATTTCTAGAACAAGAGGTTTTAGTTATTTCATGCTGCTTCAGCAACTTAGAAGACTGTAAGCTCAGATTTGCCTTACTTTCCTGCTGGTACTGATATCAAGTATATCAGTATTGATAGCAGTATGTTCAATCTATTCAATAAACTTGGGATTAGAGAGTGTTCCGTTTTGACACAGTCCTCTGGGAACTTTCAGTATCAGAAAAACAGCGTTTTCCAGCTAGGGACTCTGCTCTCTAGCGCTGGTTGTGCTCTTGGGCTGAGCACATTGGCAGCCCAGGCAGAGTGTGTGTGCAGCGTGTCCCTTGGCAGGCAGCAGCGGGTCAGTCGCAGCGCACGCGGCCGAGTCCCCCGTAGCCTGGCCCCAGCGCGCGCTCAGCCCGGCTCCGCCGTGGCGGGTCTGGGCAGAGCCTTCCTGCTGAACGCTGTTCCAAGCTGCAGCCTTTTCAGGACCTACCAGGCTACTTGGATATGCAGATAGCTGCATCCCTGCAAGTGTGCAGTCACACCAGTGTAGTTAACAGTTAGGGTTATTTCTAAACTTCCCGTCTTACTAGATACGTTAGATTTTTTTTTAACCAAAAAGTCAGCATTGAATCATAATGAATACATTAATCTTAAGAGACATGTAAAGATAAAATTGGTGTAAATATGAGGGGAGTCAGGGCCAAGATTTAAAAGGGGACACCTGAAGTAATAAACATACAGCAAAATTTAGCAAAGAGTGGACAGTAACTTCAGTCAAATTATTATTTTTGGTGCTTGGTGCCTTTTTTGCCAGAGTTGGTTTAGTTTTAGAAAATTCAATAGTAAAGCAAGGTGACATAGCAAGGTGGCACCCCAGCACGTGTAATTACTGCTTCTTGGAGGGCAGCATGACTAATGTTTGGAGGTTTTCCCCTGCGCTCTCACACCCACTTGTCATCAAGGAAAATTATGTGACGCTCCGAATTCTGCAGCTAATTCTGGCTTCAGGTTCCCACAGTCCTAGTGCCCACTGGCTGCTGGGCTGGCGAGCGCCGTGTTCGCCCTGCACCGTCAGGGCTCGTGTCACTGTCACGTGCACACATTGCATTGCCAGGCCATGCCTGTGGCAAAACCACATTCTAACATCTTTAGGCCAGATTTGAATGCCTCCTTCTTTGGACTTTTTCCCCTCAGTTATGCCTGGGACAGTTGCCTGGATACAACAACCAGACACTTCCAAACACGGGGTAAATACAAACCATTTTCCTCTATGGAGAAGACTCACTGACTATGTTGTCTTTGGTATTACATTAAAAATAAAGCTCTACGTTCAATATTAAATATAATATTTTATATGTCTTGACCCTGGGAACACAAAAGCAATACTGAGCACTGAAGGAGCCTTACCTCAAACACAGAATGCAAGGTAGAATCATGAATTTGTTCTACCTTTTAAGAGAGAAAAAAAGTATATATATATAAATGCTTATAATAAAACAATGCAAGCTAGAGAAACACTATAAAAGTGTTGCCCCCCTAGCCCAAACTGTGGTAGAGAAATCTATCAATATCTCCTGTCCTAACTCCAGTCCTCCACAGTGACTGCACAGAGATTTATGAACTCCCTTTGGGGAAATCAATCATTTGGGGAGTGACTGCAGCAAGACACAAAATCCATGAATACAGAGACCCTAGAAGCTTCTTCCTCTTGGCAGAAGAATTTAAATTGATTATGGAAACTGCAGCAATATTTTTTTCCTATAATTTTGTATACATTTAAGGAAATCTGTGAAAGGTTTTCTGGGCTGTGAAAACCTAAAAGAAGCACAACCATAAAAGTAAAAATATAGCAGCACAAATGTCCAACACACATTAAGGAAAAGCTCACCAGAGTATTACCCTGCTTATTACAAAAGTGTTATAATAATTATGAAGTATTAAATACTAATATAATTGGATATTAATGAAATATTTGTTTAAATAATTTTGTTTCAGGAACTAAGGAAATGCTTTTAATGATTGCAACTTCTAAGCAAGTCAGTATATATGCTAATACAAATTTTGACAAATTTAGTCATAATCTATAATTGGCAAAACCAGATGTAAGGTTGTACCCAGATTGTATTAAACTGTTTTGGTTTAATGTTCTTAGCTGCTCCAGAGCCTTAGTGAAGTTAACAAGTAAAGTTGTCATTTCTTATTCTCTTTATAGGTTCGACAGTTTGCCTGCATCGATTTCCTCCTCAGTTTGTCATCTGTCCAGTTTCTAATTTAGCCATACAAATAATTGTGCCAGCTTTAAATGAAAACATTCGATAACGCTTAGACATCTTTGGGGTTTTTTTTTTGGTTTTTTTTGTTTTTTTTTGGTCTGCAAAGTTTGATGAATGTAGCTTTCACTGCTACTACTTCTTCCTACAATTCGTTATGCGTAAATTTATTCACTTTTGAAAATGAGATGGAAAACAGCATTCTTATGTGCATGAAATTGTGCTTAACATGCACTTCCATGATGTAAAATGTGATTTATTTAAAATATATATATTAGAAAAGATTAATTTTTAAGTCAAACTCTGCAGAACAATGAATGGCAGATGCCAGTTCTCAGGTGAGTCCTGCCCGGACGGCTGAACTGAATGGGGCAGCTGGGACTAACGTGGCCCTTCACTGGGAGCTGCTGACAAGCCTCGCTGCAGGGACTGGAGAATTTCCGTGCTCTGCTGTCCTCCCCAGTCCTTTCAAATGCAGTGTCTCCGCATGCCTAAGCAACATTAACACACAGTCCAGCATCCTAGATGAAACAGGTGACTGGGTTTGTGCTGTGTTTGTGCTAGAACAGCCTTTCCACGGAGGCCGCTGTAGCCTCATGTCTCTTTTCTGTTTTTTCTAGGGGCAGAGACACTTTGGAGCGAGGCGGAGCAGGCAGCTGGCGACAGTGATGTTTCTTATTACAGTGCTCATCTGCCAACACTTTAGAATTTATAAAAACCACAAAAAGGATTTTACACATCAGAGACTGCCAACTATAACTGTATCTTGTTTCATGTTTTTTTCAGATAACTACCACTTACTTAATGTTGTAACAGCTTTTAATTCTGGACAACTTTTTCCCCCGTACACTTGTTTTTCACATGTGAAATGCTTTAGATCCTGTATTTCTCTTCTGAAGCATAATAATCACAGCAATGGTTATTAAGAAGAATATACAAAACTTATATTTTCTTGCCGTTGAAAAGATTATGTTTTGAAATTATATATATACTTAAGCTGCCAGAGCAAGTCTATGGTTGGTCCCATCCTTAGTGCAAAGAGCAAAAGACAATAACAGGTGTTATTGCAACAGGAGAATCTGTGGACTTCGTGATTTCTTCGGTTTGTTTTGACTCTTTTTAAGGATTTTTAAATTTTTAACATAACATTTGTTATAGCTATGCTGAAGAATTTAGTGAATCCTAGTTTTCTCAATATCAGAGTCCTTCAATCTTCCTTCATTGGTCCTTCATTGCCTACAAAATAGGAGGTATGCTCTGCTATGCTATGCTATACTATATGATACTAAGATATTTTTGAAAAATAGGATATCTTTACAAGATCTTTATAAAGAAGTTGAGCCTAACTTAGACTGTAGTCCAGTTCTTTCTGTTCAGACAAAATTAATTTAAAAAAAATCCTGATAACTTCCAGTCAGTGGTGTGTGCCTAGATAACTACAATCTCCTCTTAAACTCTGTTTTGAATTTCTTGAGTGTAGACTTTCAGGCCACCTCATGTAGTGAGCACTATTCAGGCACAGTGCAGGCAAGTCCCAGACTTCAGTTACCAGTCTGTTTTGCCACATACTCCAACCATGTCTTTCTAACTTCTTCCTGTTTAATATAACAAGTCATTTACAAAGTAATCATTAAATATACAAAGAAAGAGTTTTAGAGAATCTGAAGATGGCACTGTAGTCATCGTATTTGTTCTTTCATATTGGCAGCCTCTTGAATCAGAGACTGCCTTGCGAATTCAGGTGGAATTAGGTCAGCTAATCTCGCCCAAGCTGTGCCATAGGTAAAGATTAAAATCTGTTTTCCTCTCCCAATGATTTAATTATTTAAAATAAAATTTGGGACATCAGGGCAGGGTGATGGAGGGCAGGCAAGAACACTTAATTTTGAAAGCTCAAATAAAAAAAAAGGCATGCTTGTTGTAAAAGCAGAAGGAGATACGTGGGAAGGAAAAAGAGGTTTATAGCATTTAAGACCCGATCAATTCATTAGATGATCAACTTTTGCTTCCTTTATAATCACAGGCTCTTCACAGAAGCAGTAGGAGTAACCTACCGTATGTGCGGGTTTCCCCAGCCGTGTCCTCTCGTTTCAGCTGCTGGTGGGGAGGAAAAGAAAAGGAAAACGGGGAGATGTGGGACTCAGTCAGAGCTTTGCAGACCAGCAGACACAGAGCTCAACAAGGCACCGCAGCAGAAACCATCTGTGCATGCACCGCGCACACGGCAGCCTGCGGCACGCGAGTGCCTCTGCTGTGCAGAATACAGAGATCATTCTTCAGTGCACTTAAAATACAACATGTTCTGAGCCCTAAGACTGTAAGTACATACACCAGCAAATCCAGCTACCTGCTTATATGCCTGGGATAGCCTGAAAATGAAGCCTCTGCGAGCAAGAGAAAAGATGTGAATTTGAGTCGAACTGTGTCAGAGACAAAAGTTTGAAAGATTTAAATGCAGGAGAGCTGCATTTAACTGCTAGGGAAGCATGATTTGCAACAGCACTTAGGCAGATCAGAGAGAGGTTGAAATGCCTCAAAGCACTGCATGGAAATTAAGGTGAAATTTAAGCTTGCAAAGAATTATTTTATGAAGATGGGACAACAGATGTGTATTTTTCAATGCGAACTAAACAGCCTAATCTATTCGCTTTTTTCCCTGTTAAAAGTTATTATGTCAAAACAAGTCCATGGGCAGAGTTTTGTGCATTTGCTCTTTGACAAATTAAACCAAAATGTTTGGGAGATTAAGTTACATAAGGGAAATAAGACTAAAATAATATGCATTTTTAAATTTATTTTTAAAATAGCAGTGATAATTAAGTTACTAGGGATGTGGTTGATTATCAGTCGAGATCTTTAAATCTGGACTGGCTATGAGGTGGGAGCTCCAGGCCAAGCAATGACACCGATTCATTTTGCCTTTCAGCTCTGGGCTCCTAAGAAAGGCTAAAGGGTCTGGGTTTGAGCAAACCGCTGTGCACTGTGCAGCCCACAAGAAATAAATGAACGCCCCGAAATCGGCGCCTGGTTTGGGCCTTTTGCTTGGGAAAACCTTGCAGCTTCCCCGACGGTGCCTTGGTGTGTGCGGCCAGCACCGCGCGAGCAGCGAGCGCGGGGACGCGCGGGGAGCAGCGAGCGCAGGGACGAGCGGGGAGCAGCGAGCGCAGGGACGAGCCAGGAGCAGCGAGCGCGGGAACGAGCGGGGAGCAGCGAGCGCAGGGACGCGCGGGGAGCAGCGAGCGCAGGGACGAGCCAGGAGCAGCGAGCGCAGGGACGAGCGGGGAGCAGCGAGCGCAGGGACGAGCCAGGAGCAGCGAGCGCAGGGACGAGCGGGGAGCAGCGAGCGCAGGGATGCGCGGGGAGCAGCGAGCGCAGGGACGAGCGGGGAGCAGCGAGCGCGGGGACGCGCGGGGAGCAGCGAGCGCGGGGACGCGCGGGGCCGGGGCTGGAGCTCTCTGCAGGGCCGCCCCAGCTGCCTCCGCCACCTCTCGCCCGTCTGGATGTGCCTGAGCTGCCCTGGCAGGAACAAGGTAGTGCTGAAATGATGTCGTGGTCTCTTTTATACTACAGGTGCTTTTCTGCCCCTTCTTACCAGTACTAAATGTCCCTCAGTTACAGTGAAGCTGAACTTAAACAGTGGTGAGAAAAGCAACAGAGAGAGAAAAGAAAAGAGCTACCCCCGAGGAGAACGGATGCTTTATATGGGTTTAATTATAACACAGGAATGTGCTGGAGAACCAAGGAGAAAAACCATCAAAGTTAAGGGCAGACAGAGAGGATACCAGAATATTAATACGCTGAGAGAGCTGTCTTTGTCTAAATTAAATCCTGTATTCCTCTCACCCGTGCCATCCAGAGCAGGAATCCTTTGGTGAGTACTTGTATTCACTAGCTCATGATGCGGTTAAGGAAACAAGTAAACCTACAGTTCTAGTAGAAATATTGCAGAAGCTGGAGTATCCACTCTAAATTCAGGGTAAAAGGAACACACTGCGGCAACAGTTAGTGGTAACAGTTAGGGCAGTGCCTAACTTTTGTTGGAGGATTAAACAGGGCTGTTTCAAATCTGTGGGATAGGAAGCAAAAAAAAAAAAAAAAAAAAAAAACCATAATAGGCAATAGAGCAGAAGCAGCAAGGACTAAGGAAGTGAGGAGTGAAGTCACTGCATGTCTGCTCAGCGTTGCAACATGGTGTAACCCTTACATCTGTGCCCCTCTTCTCGTCACTTTGAAAAAAAAGTTTCTAACTTTCTCCTTTCCCCACCGCCAGGGTGAGCAGGATTGTGACAGGAGCTGAACTGGAGCCCAACCGGAGCGGGAAGGCAGGTTTGGGGCCCGATGCTGGCAAGCAGAGGAGACACTCAAGGGCCGGAGCGCGGCGGGACCTTCTCCTGGAGAAGGGAGCTCACCCAGGCACACAAGTGCTGGGGCTGAACGGGCTGCGCAGCCAGCACGCTGCTTCCACACTCCCTTCAGAAATCACTGCATCGCTTAGAGCTTTGCTGCAGCTGGGCCCAAGGAATCACTGCGGCCACACAGAAGGGCACCGCTGGAAAATAAGAGTTTAGCAGTTGTTAAAAACAACAGTCAGCTCCAGCTGACGCCCCAAAAAGAAAAAAAAAATCCGTCATTGAAAGCTATCGACTTCGTCGAGCTAAAGCCTGTGAGAACACGTGTTAGCTAAGCAGGGGTCTGCACTGGCTCTCCGTCCCCGTGTTTGCTGTCAGGGACTGCTGAGTGAGTGGCAGGAGAGAGGTGTTGAGTTACAGCCTGGAAGTCCGTGTGAGCCACAGTCCCAGGGGCAGCGGAGCGGCGCTCGGAGCCATCCCGCCCGGAACGACAGAAGGCTCCAGCAGGGCGGCACACGCGGCTGCTCGCGTGGCCAGAGCCGCCTGCGGCTCCGGGGAAAACAGAGGCAGCCTCCAGCCACCGGATCGAGCGGGCGCTTCCCGCCTCTGTTACCAACACTTTCAGCAAGGAGCACGGATCTCTTTCTCAAGCAGTTGCTGTAGTTTCATTTTAAAACTGAGTTCAGATTTCCTGGGGATTCTTTGCCCCCTGTCATTTAGTATCTGTGCTTTTTAAGAAACGGGGCTTTGAGGTACTTAATTTGTATGAAATGCAAGTTCTGTGGCTCAGAGACTGGCGCTTCTGAATAGCTTAATGAGGAGCTAATTTTGCACTGCTCGCCTCAGGTTTTCAGTCATGTAAGCAACAAACTTAAACACAAATTACAGTAAATAGCTGTTTATTCACAATTTTTGTTTCACGTTAGTAGCAACAGCCCTTCAGATCAGTTGCCCTGGTGATTCTGGAAAACAGTTACTCAACACAAAACTGTTGCCAGTGAATACACATCTGCCACAGCATCCTTTGGGTCTTCTGTGTAGTAGCAACTTAATCGGTAGATTTTTGTCCCTGAAGTCCCCCCGCCAGACCCTGGAGTTAGGAGCAGCTCTTGGAGGCTGCAGGGAAGACCTTGCCCTTTGAAGATTAACGTGGGCAGGCGCAGCAGCGCGACGCCAGCGCCTGTGAAAGCCCTTGCATCAGCTGGGAGGCCGTCAGTGAATTCATTTCACACTAGTTATTAGCTCTCGATGGAAGTTCCCACTTTCAGAGCAGGTGAGGAGAGGAGGCCTGAACTGGTAAGACACAGATGAAATAAAGCATTTGCTTTTGTAACAAATGCCAGCCACTTCTAAAATACATCCCATGGCAGCTCTCGGGTTTACCCACAGCCCCAGGAGCCTGTCTCAGTAGTGCTGATTCCCTTCAGAAGACAGCAGCTTCAGTACACGGAGTGCATCAACAGGATGAACTACATCTTATAGGCTAGAAAGAGACCTCATGTATATATTTATATTATTATAGACTTCTTACAGGGAGAAAACTTTTTGGCTAATGTAGCCAGCCTGAAATTGTCACCAAGAGAAGGCTTTCTGTATCCTGACATACAAAAGAGCTCCAATTTCCTTTAATTCTTTTGAAAAAGAGAACACCCCTGTCCTATGAATCAGGATGTATTTCTCCTGAAGGCCTGGGACTCTGAGGACAGAATCTCTGCCTGGGCTAAGCTCTGGGCTGCAATGGGAACTGGAGAGCCAAGGGCAAGGTAGATTCAGAGCAACCTTGAAGCGCACCGCACCACCCAAAATGCAAAGAAATAATCTGTACAAATGGTTTTGAAGAATCTGAAAATTAATTTCCAGGCAGAGGGCGTTTCAGTGCTCTTGCCAGCATCACCAAACTCGTGCTTTTTGCTGCCCAAGGGCACGGAAGGGCAGAGGGCTGATCAGCAGCACCTGCCAGAATTATTAGCTGTTCCACTATTCATAAAGCACCATAAATGTTGACCTACATTATCAAAGTAATTACTTGCATTGCTTCCTTCTTATCAGTGGATTGCATATTACCAGCCATTTAGATAAATATGTGTTCATGACATGGCAATGATACCATAAAGTGCCACTATTCAAGTATCATTTTAAGGTTTCAGGATGCACATGTGACAACCCCCTACCTTCAACTTGCCATTTCTCATTTTTCCACCTCCTCCACCCACCTCTGGGGCATTTCAGGAATCCTTCATCCTTATTAGTTCCCAGAATAATTTCTTCCCCCACCCTTCCCTTGTCTGGGAAAGGACGTCTTTCCCAGACCTTGTTCATGCAAAAAAAAAGAGAAAAACCTTAAAATACCTTAAGTCTTAAAAAACCCCAAAGCAGCTAGTATACAAGTGCCCGTTTTATACAAACTTAAACCCCACCAATTTGTTCTGTAGCAGCATCCTCCTCACTTTGCATTCCTGGTGCTTAACCCCACCTCTGCTCTTCTGGGGATCTTACAAAACTGGGAACCTGCTTAACGAGTTCGGTTCGGTCTTTTATTGCCCCGAGGCAGCTGTGGTTTCCTCTGTACCTGCTACCACTCCATTCTTATCACTTCTCTCCTCCTGAGCTCCCCATCTTCTTGCTGCCCACGTGTTGAGGTCATGGCTTTGGGGGAGTGTGTTTCGGATTGAGGGCTCTGTGCAGGCCCCTTTGCTTGGGAAATGCTCTCCACAAATTGCTCTCCATAGAACCACCTCGTGACTTCAGCTGATGACTCATTTTCATAATTACACTTGTTATATATATATGTGTATATTAAGAAAAAAGAAAAACACACAAGTGCTTTTTCAAGAAGAGTGATGGAAGGGACTGTTCTCAATGGGATGTGTAACCCTGGGTTCCTATCAACATTCTCACTATTCTTTCTTATTCTTCTAAGCCTCATACAGGCTCATGTAGCTTCTCTATATAGATTGCCACTCCTCTGATGTGCCAGTTTTCAGAGAATGCCTGATGAGATACCGATCCGAAACTGCAGCTCTAGTTTTTTAAGATGATTACTGGCCTTTAAATATTAGTTTTGAACATGTTCAGGTATCACAGTAACAAGGATTGAGACTACACAGGACCCTAAGGCCTTTCACATACTGCACAATACTCCAGTGTTCAGCACACGACAGATAGAAGCTTCCCAAGAGTGAAGACCTAAAAAGGGAAATGTCCTGGGCAGTAGTGATAAAAAAAAATGTGTAAGTGATATTACCGAGCTGTGGGCAGGCCACGCAAAAAGCACCCCCAGTGAATCATGAAATAATTTCACAGTCCAAGCAAAAGGGCAATAGCTACTGCTCATGGACACCGCAGGGCTGTGTCTTTCCTCATAACATCTGTGTCTTCCTCTTACCAAACACTCCATGCTCACTTGCTCAATGAGTACATCGTTAAAAAAAAAAAAGAGCTAGAGCTAATAAAGATTTAAACTCGAAATGCAGCAGAAGACATTTGAAAATCCTTGAATTCATGAACACGAGGTGTTTTTCCTTTTGCCATTGAGGCACAGATGTGGCAGGCAGCCTGTGCTGGGATCGAACGCCTGCAGACGTCATCTCTTGAGGAGGGACCGAGGCTCGTGAGCAGGAGGGGTGACCAGCAGCCCCGGGAGCTCCGCGCTGGGGAAACGGGGAACCCTTTGAGCAAAGTGGAGAGCCAAGGTCTGGTCCTGCCTACCTGGAAGGTCATTTTTCTTCCCTATGATCTTCCACATAAGGGACTACAACTCTGTGTTCAAAGCAGGGACTTGCAGGTGTGAGAGGCAGATCTCCCGCGTCCAGGTGGACACGGGCAGAGCCGAGCAGCGAAGCCCTGAGCTCGCAGCCCTCCGTGCTGAGCCCGGCAGCGCCGACACGACCTGTGTGTAGACAGCCTCATGGACCCCCTCCGGCTGCCTGCACGCACAGGGCTGCGGGCAGCACTGAGGCCAAAATGTGTAACTGATCTCCTGACTTGGCTTCACCACGGTGAGCTCTTCATGAAGATGGACTGTATTTCCAGTGGTCTACAAATGAGGAGAGGCTGCTGGTTAAAGCAGCCAGGTGTTACAGTAATCAGGCATCATGCTGATCAGGCATCAGCAACAGACCACAACTCCCAGGGAATTCAGTCTACCCCAAAAGCTGAGGCTGTTGGACGGGCACACACACAAACATCATCTTATTTCCCCAGTGGCTGCATTCAGCCTGGGAATGCAGTTTTTGCCACGTGCAGAGTTAAAGGAGGTGAAGTTCAGTGTCTGGGATAGGTCTTGAGGATGATGGGGGAGGCCGCGCCACCGCGGCAGAGAGAAGAGCGGCATTTTCTGGCTTCACTTGTGGGCCCAGCCCAGGACACTCAGCAAACACGGGCTTTGGTTAAGTTCCATGCACCAAAATGGTCAGAAAAAGTCATGGCAGAAAAAGCGTGGCTTTCACTGGACGTTATTCAAGGTTATTACTAACTGCTTTACTAACATCATAACAGGCATAAAGCATGCTGAGGGCTCCAGAGGGCCTGCCGGCCCCTTGCTGCACGGTGCCCCACTTGCATCTAGCCCTTGTCCATGCAGCACAACCTGCCGTGGAAATTGTTTTAGTTCCTCAGGTAACGTCTAAAGAACGTTTGAAGATGGAGCAAAAGGCCCTTCTTTGGTGAAGGGCCATGGCAACTGCATCGTGGTTAGACTGCTGAGGTGCTACCTCTGCTCCCTCAGACTTGTTAGCTAAGGCTGAAATCTCTCCAGGTGGGAGCTGCACACGAACATACCGGCTCACACACCCGCTCCACTCTGCCAAACCTTCATTGTCTAAAGCCCTTTCCCTCCTTTTTCCTCTTCCCTTCCCTCAAACTCTCCTTTTTTGGGCTATTTGCTCTAATCGCTCTCTGCTGTGTAACCATCTCTTTGCTCGGGGCCCTCTCATTTCTGCGCTTGACTGCACATATCGGAGGTTACATGGGAGCTACTGCAACTGTCTGACACAAGAAATTTCCTTGTCTGCAGCCTGTCAGAAAGTTTTACCTCAAGCTTCATCAATTTAAAGCTACAGTTTGCCCTCGTGTTGTTATAAAGCGCCCCCAGCTGCCAGGCGCCCGCCCCAGGTTTGTGAGGGCAGCCCCAGCAGCCCCGCTCGGCCCTGTGGCGCGGGGGCAGCCTGGGCTCAGCCCCACCGTGCAGGGCCGCCCTGCAGCCTCACTCCTCAGTTTCATCTCCAGCAGGTTCAGTGTGGCTTGTCCCTGGTATCAGAGCACAGCTCTGCTCTTGTGCCCTGCTTTGTGTCCTCCTGCACAAACCAAGGTGCTGCTGTCTTTGCTGTCTGTCTGTGGCTCCCTGGGCACCCCTTCAAGCTTCATTTGGCTTCAACAAACCATTTAGTCACCAGTTTTCTTCCAGCCTTCCTTTTTTCCTACCACCAGCTGTCACTGATGCCTGTTCCTTTCCACCTGGACCTCTCCAGATGCTCTGATTTAAGGAAGACAGATCTTGTAGATCTTGTCTGATAAACCTCAAGGCCTCAGCTTCGCAGAACTGTTGTCCACCTCACCTCTCATTTCACCCTCACAAGCTAAATCTTGGCTTGCTTCTATCCAGGAAAGAACAGCTGCCCTCCAGGCTTTTCCAAGCACATCATTCTTCTCATGATCCCTCTTGCTCTGCTGTTTACATCACACTTAAAACCACTACTTGTCTTCGCCTTCTAGATCCTCCACAGCCTCCCGCTCCTCACGCATTGCTGAGAGATCAGTGCCCCGGCCCGGCAGCCTTCACGTCCTCTCCAGCTCTTCAGGCCACCCTGGTCACTGCGAGCGCAGCGCCCTCCGGCCTGCACGTCCTCCCACAGCCCTGTCACTGCTGCTTGGACCCTTCTGCAAGAACTGCCCTTTGCTGGGACACATAAAACAACCACTTTTGCCTGGCCTGCAGGTACCTCATGACCATTTCCCATCACAGAGCAGGACTGAGAGCGACCTGCAAAGGTGGAACCATCAGCAGGGCAACATGGGCAGAGACGCTACCTCAGCTTGAGGAAAATTAGTAAGTGTCATATAAGGGGACATTTTTGAGCCAGCCTGGCCACAGGGCATGCACAAAGTGCACTCTGTTCTCACCAAGACCTGGAGAGTAAGCCCACAAAAGCTGGAATTCCCTGCCCAGGATCCATCTTGACCTCCTCCCAGAAGGGCCGGACACCATTTGGCAGAGGACGCCCCTGAGGACACCTCTGCTCTCCACGACGCTCCTTATCCACAACAGGAGGGAGATACCGGCCAAGGCTGCTCCACGACAGCCGCCGCTCGCCTGGCACCGACCTCCTGTTCCAGCTGCCGCTCGGGTTCCTGCGGGAAACAGCGGGAAGCAGCTCCGCTCTCCCGCGCTCCGGCAGGACAGCTGCCCCTGCGGGGCGCAGCCGCTCCAGCACCCCCGCCGCCTGCTGCACCGCGGCCGGGAAGCTGCCCCGCGACGTCCCGCTCTGCCCAACGCACCAGGTTCCCCAGGTCCCCCCAGCGCTGGCTGGTTCTGCATGGAGCGCTCGCTCAGCTTCCTGCGCCCTCATCCCAGCACCAGATCCTGCGGGAACGCTCCCCTCCAGCAGGATTTTCCAAGTTACTTATTCATTTGTTCCCCCTCGGTAAATACAAGTCAACACAAAAATAGCAGAAACGCCCTTATGTCCAGGCCGGTGTCTCCTCAACCCGGCTAGGCCGCTGTATGCTGGAGGCTGCTGGACGCTGCCAGTCCCGTCCCTTCTTCCAAGGGCAGCTCTCAGTCTTTGGGGATTCAGCAGGAGAAAGAATTAATGCTTTCTCAGACTGCAAATAATAAAAACAATATAAAGCATCTTCCAGATTTTCTCCTGGATTCCAATGCTACAATATTTATTTTTACCAGTTCTTTGCTCTAATGCTCACTATTGCTCTGCCCAATTGCCAGAGCTGCCCAGCTACCTCCCATAAAGTCGCTATGTGAACCAGGAGTTAAATAAATCACAAGTGGCCACGGCTGCTTTCCAGGAGCCAGGCTGTTTCCGCAGCAACCCTAACATTACTCCCTTAAAAACACACAACCTTTTTGTTCCTATATATTACTTAAAGCATAAGTCACCGCTTCACACAAACGCTGCGTGGCACAGCAGGAACGACCACCTCCCACGTAGCTCATTGCTCACACGCAAATTCCCAAGCGTTCCGGGGTCCGAGCGCTCACCTCGAGGATGGGCTCATCCAGAGCCCACGCGGCCGCTGCCCAAATCGCACTTCATCTGCTGCCCCTTTTCAGACTCATTTCCAAAGAAATCCATGACTTCAGCAGACCCGAAATCCCAGAGGCAGAATCCTTTTGGGTTTCTCACAGCAACAACACAGAACCAAGTCGGGAACTTCTTTAAAGAAAACTACATGAAAACACAGCAGATTTTCCTAAGAGACAAGTAGGAGCCTTGTGTGTAGGAAACAACTTGCCAAGCGAGCACAGCAAAACCCCCAAAGCTCCTACCTAGACATGGGCAAGGAGAGTTTGTTTCAATTCCAGTTTTATTCCATGGCTCGAGGGCATTCATGTTTCCAGATCACAGAGAACTGCCATTTTTCCTCTTCATGTGGCATGTAGTGGGTGTTTTATTCATTATTAATACCTTTAGACCATTTAATAAGTGTAATACTAGCAAAACCCCAAATGGCAGAGCTTGGCTGAACAGAGCTCCTGGCTTTCGAGCTACAGTGACCAAGGCAGCCAGGCACCCGCTCAGCGCTGAGCCTGGGAACTGCTTTTGAAGGAGAGAAGCGCAAAAACCAGCAGCTGAACTGAGAGGAAACATTCCTCTGTGGATCTCAATACGCACGGAAAAGCTTTCCTGCTCTAGCTCTGGGTTCACTGTTAACTTGAGAACTGCAGGGGAATATTCTCAACCTCCCTGCTTCAAATTCAGCCATGCCACAGCAAAGAAACCCACCTTTTTTGAAGAAGTCGACGGGCTGGGCAGCAGCTAAAGCCCCCAAGCGCCATCACAAAGAGAACCCAGAGGGCAACGACGCGGCGCTGGCCTGAAACCGTCAGTCTGCTTGACATGAAATTTGGAGGTGGTGCCTTTACTTACATGAAACTCTATCACTTGGGTGCATAGAAACGGACAACAGCAAGTTGTTAAACAGCCGCAGGACACCAAGGTCGATACAGGACAACCTGAATTTCCTACCGCTAAAACAAACAGAGCATGAGTGTTCTACAGAGGAAAATCTAGAATACTACACAAATCCATGCAAAGTAAAAAGGAAAACTGTGAACCCAAAGGTACTGCTGCAATTAAATATTTCCCAGATGGCTTTACGTATCCCAGACATTTTTTTGTCTGTGCTATTGCTCTACGTGAAACACACATATGAAAACTGGAATGACCTACAATCTACATTTTTTTCTTCTAGGAAAATACGGACACGATCCTTAAATTACCCACCTCGATTGCACTCGGGAGCGTTCGCGAGAGCCCTCGCGGCAGCCGCAGCGCGGGGGCGGCTGCTGCAGCGCAAGGCCCGGCAGCTCCGCGCGCGGGGGAGCCAGGCCCGGCCCCTCTGCTCCCCGTGAGGGGTTTTGCCCCTGCAGGAAGCAGAACAGCAGCAAAAGCCGCCCGGGACGCCGAGGGGCGCAGAGGCTGTTCGGGGCCTGGCCGGGCTCCCCGGGGGGCAGCTCCATCGCAGGGCGAGGGCAGGGGCACCAGGTGGGCAAGGGACCAGGAGCAGCTCTGCCCTCGCCCCCCGCAGCTGAAGCTCAGGTGAACAGGGCTCCACACGGCGCTAAATTCCCTGCTTGAAACCAGTATTTCACCTCTAAATGTTCTTCTGGCTACTGAAAACGAACTCCAGAGAGTCAATATTTTCTAAATCTATAAACTAAGCCCTATTGCCATCCTTCAGTTCAGTTTGCTTCTGAACACTTTCCTCCCCGCCCCACCATGAGAGTAAAAACACCCATAAAGAGATTTTGGAGTTTCTTTAATTTAAAGATTCTATTACAGAAATTCTTAAGCAAGGAATCCTTATACGGATTAACTCTTGGCATAATAACTTGCCAAGATACAGTGTAGCTGCAGGGGCTCTATGTGAACCTTCATATAAGTTGCTTTCTTACATACACGCTTGCTGAACAACAAAGATTTATCAGTGTGAGAGGAAACAGTGGTATTTCAACAGTCTTTCTACCCATGTGTCCTGGTTTACCCGAATTAGAAATGCACCATATTAAAATTGTAAAACACTTATTATACAGAAAGTTGCTACAGATGAGTTTTCTGTAGATTGCCACTGGTGAAACATTAAAATGAGAACTGAGGAGTGTTGGTTATGTAGAATGGTCTCTCTTTTACTGGCAGGTCAAATATACTAGAAACATACAAATATTTTTGACAATCTAATTCCAGATGAACTCAAAACACTGAAGTAACATATACAGGCTAAGAGAATTCAATATTGTTCCAAGGCACTTACTGAATCTCCATGACTAGATGAAAACCAGAACAAATTAGGTCTGACAATTAAACAGTATATAATATAAAAATAACCTTTTGCTTACAATTTACAAAATGTATTACAATCTTTATCTCTGCTAACCTGTAATTCTGGCTGTGTGTGTCCAGCAATTTTTGTAAAAAACCCCAGAAACTATTTTCTAAAACCTCAGGGCAAATAATTTACAAATAAGGTACACAAAAATTTAGATCATGCAGAGATTTCTTACATCTTCTGTGAATATTTTATGATTGCAACTTTATCAAATTATATACTTACTTGCCCTGTACATATAGAAAATAATGCATACATGGTAATCAAACGTTAGCAAAAAGTAGTCCATAAACACAATCTGTCAAAAGTATCACTATATTAACATATGTCTACAAGCAGCGTGTAACAGGGTTAGAAGACATTAAGGCAATAATACTTGAAGTTACAAAATCACTCATATGTAATACTCCCTCCTACGTGTATAAGGCAGGTAGATGGCCCAGCGGGAAGCCACGTGGGACACTGGGATCCTCTGCTGTGGAGGCTGTGGAAGCTCTGCCGCGGGATGCCCGGAGCAGGGAGCCGCTCTGAGCGGCAGCGACGCTGCGCAGGGGCAGCTGCCCCAAAGAGTGGAAAACTGTGGGTCGAATTGTCAGTGGCACTTGAGTTTTCCAGTATAATTTATTGAGGGAACGTCCATTGGTTCTGGGATCATGTCCATTCTGAAGGCGGCTCTCTTGGTCCTCTTGGCTTTGCACAGCGGTTACCAAAACCTAATGAAACAAAAATAGTTACTATTTTGGTCAACTTAGATGATGCGATCTCTCAAAAACTGGCAACTGTCAAAAGAATCACCAAGACCTTCCAGCTCTAACACAAGAGGTTCATTTCCAGGGCTAGGAAACTACTCTGTAGTATTAAGAATTCTCAAGGCAATGTGGCCACAGGAAATACTAACATGAAGAATTCGGATATGCTTATTTTTGTTGTTTAAATATCACTTGAAAGGTACTTTTCAATAAATACAATGTTAAACACTTATTATTAGGTTATTTTTTATTGATTTGTCCTTCTCCATATAACAAAGAAATCGCCCAAGCTCTTATTTCCCAAAGTTATCTGAAGTTACCGCCTGCAGCGATGCCACCCTAACCGCCCCCCTCTTTGTTTCAAGGACAGGAATGGTGGTGCCGGGATCGCCCGCTCGGGCCGTGACTCTTCCCGGAGATGCGGAACGGCCAGGGCAGACACTTGGCTGGGTTCTGCCCTCCACAGCTTGGGGGGCTGGAGCAGTAGCAGCTTCCAGAATTCTACTGATAAAGAAGCTGTGGTTTAAATTACCCCATGGTGAATTCTGAATGAGCTGTAATTACCAATATCTGTTATTTCTGCAGGAAATTCTGAAATGTGGCCTCTTGTATCAGTGGAAGCAGAAAAAGAAATCTGAGGTAAAACAGCAGTTGGTGTTTTGTTGCTTATTTCAGGAGGATCTGAAAAACAAACACATGCATCTCCATGTAAAAAACACCAGTCACACCAAACGCTGGCTAAATGGATGTTCAGGAGAGCTCAGCCCAACAAACAACTTGCACAAAGTAGCACTTACAAAGAAGTTTGAGAGCAATTTTACTTGTTTTTGATAACACTTCAACATTTTTAATGATGCAGCTGCTCAGCAAAGACAGAGACAAGTTCCCATTTGCCAGATATTGGACTTTTTAAATAAGCTTGAAAGGATTCTTAAAATCACAAGTAGTTTCTATTTCTAGCAGGAGTTGACAGTTCCTTTTAATAAAACAGGACAAATACATCTGCTCATGCTCTTTCTCAACTTAATTAGGTGCCTAAGAACACATGATAAATGGTATTTTGCATTACTTTGCACTGAGAAGTATTATTATATAGATTAGAACTCAATATTTTCAATCTTAATTTTAGCATACCAAAGATTTTTCTTTAAGGTAATTTTTAAATTAGATGTCTTTGGCATTGAAAAATGAAGCTTCACAAAGAGCATCTTTTCAGAAATTATATTGTTTTGAAAACATGCTTAAACATACTTAAGAACTAAGGGCAAATTTATACACATTTTTACTCAGAGAAAAATGTATTTTTAAATACAAGATGAACTTATTGCAAGATTACCACATCTTTTAAAGATTTACCAATCAAAGTATCCTGGGCTGGGAGTAGCTTCTGAAGTAATCACATGTGTATACATTTATCTCAAGATTAGACAATCAAATATTTATGAATTTCTAGAAAAGCTCCCCTGTCAATTTCTATCTTCTATTCAAAATATTCCAATCAAAACACTATGGTACTTGAACTTTCTACTATTAAGAGATTGCTGACAGCAGATTAAAAAAACACTGGTTTTCATTAAAAGGATATATATACATATATATATGGGTGTGTGTCACTTACCAGGTAGTACAGGTGAAGCTGTCTTCAAACCCTGTTAAAAAATATTTAAAATAGTTCTATGAAATGCTTCCAAAATACTCAAAGAACACCAGAAACTTAAGATGACAAAAATCATCTTCCAAAAAATAGAAAACATTTTGGGAAATTTCTATTTACCTTCTATTAGCCTTTATGACTTGCCAAAACGATGAGGCAGTAGTTTACATAAAATTTACTATCAGAACCTTTAATTAAAATTTGATTAAAATGTCATTCATGACACATTATGGATCTGCAAATTTAAGCAGTTTACCTCTGATACTAGATTATATTCCTTGAAAAATCAAAATCTACCTTTTTTGCCAACTTAGTATTTTAGTATTGAAAAAGATGGAACTCTAAGGAGCCTTTATGAAGTTTTACCACCTGTTTATGGCTTTGAGCTACAAAAAGCAGACTGACAGGTGAAATGTGAAACCCGATGGGCTAAAGAAGATTATTTTATTTTAAAATAAACGTGGGTATGAGAGAGAACCTTGAAGCAGGAAGGAATAGGTTGCGCAGAGCCTGTGTTTTTAAGAGCCAGCTGCCCGGCTCCATCGCTGACGCAGCTTCGAGCAGGCCGGACGAGCCACCCTCCCAGTTCTTTGTAGCCTGAATTATCCCCGATCTTAGTTCAAACTGTTAAAGGCAGAGCTTGTGCTCTGTAAAAAGCGGACACGTGCTGCTTTTATCAACACCGTAGTTTGAGCTGCACGGAGATGACTGGAGGCACTTACTGCAGGGGCTGCCCGCCCGGGGAGCTGCTGCTCGTGCAGGCCGCTCCGCTCGCACTGCGCCGCCGTCGCCGGCCTCGCCGCCGGGGCCGCTGCAAAGGGGGAAATCAAAGGCAACATCTCAGTGCTCGCCGCGATGGCGCTTCTCAACCGCATTAGAAATGGGGTATAAAGCAACTTGGTATTAACACAGAACTTGATTTCTTGCCTTCTCACAGAAGAGAAGTCCAAGAAGCATTATGGCCTTTTGACAGCACTATTTCCAAAGAAAGGACTGCTGTGGCTTTAAGCTCTCCAGGTTCACCATTACCATGTGAAGTATGTACAATGCTTCAAGATTTTTTTCGTGCTGATTATTATTTATAGAGATTATCTTGTCTGGCCAAAATTTTTCGGAAGTTTCATACAATGACATTAAATCAAAAGCTTCAGCAAATATCTATGCGATACTTGCGAAGATACCAAATAGCAGCAACTTGATCTTCGTTTTCATTCATCATCCTTAACACTCTGCCATTCCTGTTTGATAGTGAAACATGACTAAAAGCACCATGATGATATCTAGGTGTCAGTTTTCCTCCTTGAACCTCCCTTTGGGGCTCAGGTAACAGTGCCTGCTCGCTGCTGTGAAACACACGCCACAGTTTTCCCTCCTCACTCATTTTTCATTCTGGATTTTTTTTTCCTGCTCCCTGAGTGGGCACAGTGAGGATATTACCCAAAATCGTCAGGAACCCCCTTAACTGGAAATACTTTCTCCTTTCTCTACTGTTCACATTGGAAAAAAAAAGTCTTCCACAAAATCAAGATTAAAGCTTCTAATATACTAAAAAAGCTTTGTCCTTTCTTGGAAGCAGAAAAATAACTTGACTATATATATTCCAGGGCTTGTAAAAGTTCTTAACCAGCTTCAAAGTAAGCTGTCAAACATGCTAGATTTTGTTCAACATCTCGATTTGCTCCAACACCTACAACAGAAGCGCTTGAATGCAATACTGAAATGCAATTCACATCTTATTCCCAGCTATCACACAACTTAAAGAAACAACTCACTGTGTTCAGTTGCTAATACAAAAGATTCTGGCGTTCTTTCTGGCAGCGGAGGAGAGGAATCTTCACTAGTATCAGCATCTAAATCGAATATCATATTTATATTGATTAAAAACACAGGTTATTTTCCTAAATTTTTAAAAGTTAATTTTTTAATATGTGAGATCTTGCTAAAGGTGATACGAAGTTTAGGGCAAATGGAGAATAGGAGTGGCTATAGGAATATTGTATTTTACCACACTAACGCCTTGGGGGGAAGCCGCGAAGCTCCTGCTTCCAGACGAGAAGGCAGCTGGTTGCAGCATGTCCCCAGGCCCCTGTTGTGCTGAGGACAGGGCCCTGTTTGCAACAAGCAACAGACTCTTGTGCTGTTTGCAAGTGGCTCCAGCTGTACCTCCCCCGAGCCCTTAGTGTGGCACAGTGCAGGACATTAAGGAACCTGCTACTCGCGAGGGCGATGGGTGATGTTTTGTCTTGGGGATGCTTCACATGAGCAGCTTCCTTAAAGCCCCCACTCCACCCAGGATTCGTGGGAAGCAGAAGTGTTGCAAGCAGCAAAGCCAAGCGGAGCGCTGTGAGGGCCAACGTGCCAACAGCAGCTACAGGCCCTCCCGCGGCTGCACAAGGCGCTGTGTTGAGTCACTGTTCCCAGAAACCTGCTCACACAGCAGGAATGCAGCAGGAAAATGGAAAAGCCCCTGTACAATTTGGCTTAGGACAGGGGTGCAAAAGCACCTAACCCTGGATTCTTGAGTCTGGGACTGATCCTAAGCCCTCCACATGATCTGAAAATGGGATATGTTCAGGATGCTACAAAGGGAAGAAAGAAATCTCCATTAACAAGATGAGATAAATAATAAAAAAAATGCAAAAAAATTGCCCAAAATGACCGCTATTACATGGAACGTGAAAACAAATTGTTGAAATGAAATGCCAGCTGCTACAGGAGAAAAAAAAATGGGGCAACAAGTAAACACAGAGATAAGTGATTAATAATGCCCATTAATTATTAATACATTTCTGGAAAGCATTTGAGGAATTTTTTTTTTTTTTTTTAAGTTCATAGCGCCAGAATTGTATCAGACATAGCTCACAGGCAAAATAAATATTGCAAGAGTGAGAAAAGCCCTTTCTGAAGCTGCCATACTACACAGTGTGCTCAAGTGTACATGCAAGAACAGTGCATTGCCAGGACGCTTACGCTCCCCGTGCTACGGGGGCGACCACGCTGAACGGCCACACTCGGGCCACCCAGGGCCACCTACCTGGGCCATCCTCAGAGCACAGAAGGGCTCCCGAGTCTTGCCGGGCAATAGACATGGGCAAGACTTTTCTGGCAGAAATGTTTTCAGTGTTAGTGGCAGCAGAAACGGTGGCACTTGCGGTTGAAATATTGGATGGACTTTTGGTCATGGCTCCGTCCAAGTTTATCTCATCCGTGTCAGAGTCATCCGAGTGCAGAGGATTAGTGAAACAGAGGGGTGCCCGAAGAGCAGGAGCAGAAGGAGCAGCTGGATCACCGCAGGGGAGTTCGGCCATGGGGTGTGATGCTGGAGAGGCTGTTCTTACACCGTGACACAAGGTGTCCGGGGACGTGTCTGGCGTGCGGGGGGCGTTGTCAGGCCCACGCAGCGACCACTTGGCTTGTCCCTTTTCCACCAGTGGCAGCCGATCGGGCCTGGGTGGAGCTGCCGCCTGCGGGCTCGGAGGGCTGCCCGGCGGCGGCTTCGAGGCTGTGCTGGCCTGGGGCACGTCGCACTCCACACACGAGTCCTGAGCAGCACCTGCAAAGGAACCCCCCGAAATCTGCTCCTGGGCCTTCCAGCTCTTATCAGGTCCACAGGTTGAGAGAGGCTTCGCCTTGACGGCGTGGCCCCTGCTCAACAGCGAGTTCCCATCGAAGCTGCGCGGTCCCTCCTGGAGAGGGACCTTCTTGATCTCGAAGCTCAGGTTGCGCTCCAGCCGCCTCTCCGCACGCTCGCCGGCGTCGCTCCTCCCCGCAGGCTCTGCTGCCTTGTTGTAGTTCTCGTTGAGGTCTGGCGAGTGCTCCGATGGAACCATGTGCAGCACCGGCTTCGGGTGGTACCTGTCGTTGTCCTGCCACACGGTAGTCACTGTTGGATAGGCTGAAGGAGGAGATGGGGTTAAGATTGGTGGTACTGGCTGAGGCTCTGGAGGCTGCAAGATTTCTTCTTTAGCATCTCCTTCTACAAGGCAACTGTAGGAAAAAAAAAGAGAGAAGTGTAAGTAAGAGAGAAGTATATTTTGCAGTATCTTAGATAAATGAAGCAATGCTTTGACATCAATATGGAGCTCAGAGCAGCACTTCCACACCCAGACACTGGTTGCCAAATGTGGCTAATGGGGCAGGCAGGAATTAACAGAAAGTCCTTAGAAAGTCCTTCCCAGTGTTATGGGAAGGCACAGGGGGCTCCGCGGAGGCTCCTGGCTGCTTTAAGGGCTCCCAGCCCTCCCAGAGCACGCCCGGAGCGCGTGTCCCGCGGGATCCCGGCCCTCTGGCGGCAGCAGCCCGGTACTTTTTTCTCTTAAAGAAGAGATGGCTCAGAAAAATGCAGCAGACAAAGCAGTTTTCAATAAAAATAAGGAAAAAAGGTGTTCTAAAAGCCTTATCTAAACCACAGTACAGCCTGTTTGATACCCACAATCTCCCACCCCATCCCTCCGGCTCTCCAGGAGGTTTTGGATATTGGTGTATCTGACAGTTTCTCCACAGCGTAAGGAGGCAGATGCAGCTCAGGTGGGTGCACAACATCCCAGCAGAGCACAGAGGGGAGTCACAGCGCTCACCAACAAGCTCCAACACTCATTATAGCTCATCGGAAGCGTTGCTGACTTGTCTTGGGCATTGCTAACCCCCCACCCCAGGTATCTTGAAAAAAGGAAGCAGCTCTTCCTGCATATGGACACGTTACTTCAGATTAAATACAGAATATTTTACTACAAATATCTGGCAGAGGTGCCTAGGGACTTGTATACAAACTGGATTTTAGAGCCTTTAAATATGATTCCTTTCGTTACCTTAGACTAATAACACTGTAACAGCTGAAGTGCAAAACACGTTTGTGACAACAAGGGAAGTAGAATAGACTGAAATGTCTTTTGGAGAGTTTCATTTTCTTTAGGCTATTGAATCAGGAGATAAAGACACAGTCCAAGTTCTGCCACTCTCTCTGTGTCTATGGGAACATCCTGCAGTCCAGCCTGACCTCCAGGAGAAGGTTCTGAGTCTCCTGCCCCAGGGTGTTGGTGATGCTTGCAAGAGAAATAGCCTCTTATTTGCAGATGCAATCAAGACCAGAAAGCCAGAAGCCAGAAAGCAGGGGCTTCTAATGAGATAAAAACTTGTACTGCCTGCTAGATCACAGACCACGGGGCCAACATTCTGCTGTCGTCGTGTGCAGCCTGGGAGAACAGGGCAGCCCTGGATGACGGTGGGCCGAGAGGGCCCTCGTGCCGCATCGGGCACACGTCGATACGTGGATTATGTTCCCAGACACCTCCACAGTAACGGTGCTGACCCCTGCATGACTAACTCTGACAAGGAACGAGAATGAGAAAGGCCTTGCATTTTAGAGACTTGACGGGTTTCATGAAAAGGGGAAGAAACATCTCCATGAGCCATGGGCTACACCCCGACCAAAGACAGGGCACTTCAGCGCCCGACATCCAGACCCGTGAGCACTCGGAGCGCGCGGCGCTTCCTCCCTTCCTCCATGGGGGAAACCCACATTGACACCAAGAGTCCAACGAGGCTAATGAGTTTGAGAAGCTCCACAGGAAGCCCAAGAAATCTCTACTGTATCGTCACAGACAGCCACATTCCCGAGGTGATCAGAAATCAAAGTCTTTCAAGTCCTTTATAATCAGACAGAGAGGCTGTCACTATGGCCAAAACATTAACAAGACTGTTTAGAACCATGGGCAGACAACAAGGAAGAAACTTGCTATTAATATAACATCTCAGCTGACTATAAAACAACCTCTTCCACTCTCTGCTGGCTCGAGGTCTATCTCAAGGGTCTGGGTGGGCCTTACATTCCTCCTCCTCTCTGTACACTCCTTTTCTGTTGTATATTAAGTTAAAGGCAGATGGAGGGATGCAAAGCACTTCCAGAGCAACTTGGTCAAGCATCGTTTCAGAGCTATTTGGTTCTAGACATCTATGAAAAACCAGCCACTTTCAGCATAAGTTATTTGCTTGAGTTAGGAAACCTAAGGTCAGCCAAGAGGGTCCTGCTCCAGCTCAGTATGGACTACGGCAGACAGAGGAGCTTCCCTTTGGTTTCTCTCCTCTGTGCCAGGAGAGAGGGAGGCCACGTGGATAGATGCAGAGTTCCAAGCCCTGCCTTACCAGCAAGGACGCTCTTCAGTTCCACTGACTGCATTTTCTTGACCCACAATTTCACCTTCCATCAACAAAAACAATTTCTTACCTGGTACAGACACACCGTTAAGCACCACAATTAGCTAAATAAGCAAGCTAGCATTAAAGCAGAATTGACCAGATGGCAGGCCCATAACACTGGTCAAAATTCATGCAGTTCTTCCCTGACTGCTGCTTAATGAAACCACTTTCCCATTTGATTCCCAGGTAAACGGAAGCCCGGCTGTGAACACACACCCTCCTGGAAGCAGGGCACCTAAGTTAGGATACACACAGTGCTGAGCAAGGCAGCGAGCAGGATTTGTAGCCCTGCTTAATCATCTTCCCTTCCCTCATATACAGCGCAAAGATCCTCCCTATTATATTTGAAGCTGACAAATTTCTTTCATTTACTCCAGATTAAGAACTTACAGTCATCAAATGAGCAACCCTCCTTTCCTGGCTTTACTACTACACTACTACTGAAGACTATTCATCCATTCTTATCTTTGGCATCTCAAAGAAAGTTTGATGAAATAGTGTTTTCTTTTTTTTCTTTTTTTTTTTTTTCCCAAGGCAATAGATGTCACCCAATGTCTTTTTTTTTTCTTTTTTTTTCTTTTTTTTTCCTGAATGGAATAACTTTTCCATTTTATTGGCATCAGAGTCTTGCCATCTCACATATTTTACAATCCAAATGATGGGGTTTTTTCATGTAGCTGAAGTATCAGGATACACATAATATTTCCTAGGAGGTTTTTGTTTGGCAGTAGCCATTTCTGAAGCTCTTGCCACAAAGCTATAGGAAAGTACAAATACCTTGGCCTGACACTTAATGCTTTCTTTGGGCATTTCCTTCAGTAGCTGATTTTAGACAGACTTCTCCTCCCAATGATGCAAAGATGAAATATTAACATTATCCAAAACAGAGTATTGTATCATAAAGACAGCTTGATTGGATAATGCCAGGAAATTAATGCAAATCTCATAAAAGGGGATACTGAGACAGAAAAGCCTCCGTGAACCGAAGAGTGTCGGATCATTTGAGAGAAAAGCTTCCTGGCTTCCTTGAATTCATTCCTTTAATTCCACATTGTTTTCCTGTGTTGCCAAAGCAAGCACTTCAAGTACAACTCAATGTGTAAAATCAGTGTACTGAAAAATGGCCATCTCTTAATTAAACCTTGACCATGTCTTTTCATAAAGAACTGCTACTGAGTATCTTGCAGCATACCACATCTCTGCCCTTCCTCCTCACATCTGCACAGGAAATTTCCCTAGGTGATCGTGGCAGTTTTTCCATAGTTTTTTATTGTCACACAGTCTGAACAGCTGCTATAGTACCTGATCCCCAAGTGGAGCTTGCCAAGATTCCCAAATAAAGTTAATTGCTTCTCAGCTGTCAAGTAAATCACACATCAGGTGCTGCCTCTGAGCTACTGGTGGGCCAAAAAAAAGGAACAAGGAGGAACTAGATTTGGAAATTGTGAGCACATTTCTGGAGAATCACTTGAAAAGGCACCTGTGAGGTAGAATTTGAGCAGTTTTATGGAGATATATCAGCACAGGGCATTTAACTGGGCTTCCCCTAAATTCGTGGCCAGCTTCTGTAAAGGATGAATCCAAACAGCAAATCTGTTACATTAACAACTGACTCAAGACTATGTTCAATGTATGTCACCTACGTCATTATCTTCAGAAGGATCTGAAAGAACTTATTTAACTATTTTCAGCAAGACAGCTGTTGGATGGCCAGACTTTAAACTACTTAACTGTTGAAAGCCCATGTTTTTGTGAGTGCTGAGGTGTCTACAGGCTACATTTCCAGGAGTCCATGAAAGCAAGATATTGTCACTAGGCTTGACACGAGCTACAGGAATATAAAGACATCGGAAAAAAAATAAAGTATGGAAACCAATTAAGTCTGCAGTTTGCTGAAATAAAACATCCTGACAAGTTTAAGTGCCACAGAGAACACTGAATGCTTCAGAAAGATAATCTCTACAAAAGAACTTTCCATCAAAGATGCACAGAGAGGGGGAAGAAAAAAAAAAAAAAGTCAAAAGGACATGATAAAGATGCTGTGGAATTTTTAAATGTTCTAAAAGATTTAATATACTGAGGTAAAGCAAAAATAAAGCCATTCTGGCCTTAATGCAAAAGGACTATACTACTAAAATACCACACAGTATAGTTTAAATTTAAATGAAACTTGGCCATCGTTCCAATGAAAGCCCTTAAGTAGTCTGTGCAGCACCACGGAGGATTTTATTATCAAATAAAAGAGTGATGGCAAGGTCATGAAATGAAGCTGCTATGATCAACTAAAATAGATATCAAGCTTTACATCATCTCTGATGATTAAAAGAGGAAAATTAAACTGTACATAAGCAAGTTGTAAGTGGACAATCACCTTACTCCAGTATTAAACCACTACCATCCGTTGGGGGAAAAATGCTGCAGTCCACTGAGGCAGTCACACATGTACTGCAGCAAGTATATTCTACTAGAAAAAGGGTTGGCTTGTTTATTCCTTGTATTTTTGTATACATTTAATTACAGAAGGATTTTTGTTTTTGAATTGACAAATACAAATCAAAGGCTGCTAACAAGAAACAATTAACAGCTTTTATCTGACAAAACTTACTATGTCCTTTTCCTTCCTTAACCCAAAAGCAGCCAAACAGACACACCTAACAGACTGCTCTTCAGCTCCCCGTTCCTCTAAAGATATTTAATACAGATTTACGTTCCAGGTGAGTTTCCTACGACAGGACTGCAAATTGCAAAGCCAGTGATTCCCAGAATAAACAACGTTGACATTAGTGATAATCAGGGACTACTATTTTCTCTATTTTTTTTTTTAACGTTGACATCAAATACGTTAACCCAAACAACTATGCTCAAATGTCATTCGACGAATGAATTACATGGAAGCATTACGAGGCAGTAATGCCCCAAGACAGACTAATCCCAGGGATCAGCAAGTTCAGTCTGACCCCCAGCGGTTCCAGAGGCTGAGCTGGCCTCCAGCTATACTGTTACAAACTGATGTACATTGTGACTGTGATACAGGTCAGCAGACTGAAAAATTCATAGCAGAAGTCACAGCCTTTCTTAACTAAAACTTCCCTGTCCTAATTAATCTCCTAAAATATAAGGATGCTCTGCTCCTCGGCAGATGAGATGTCAAAGCATCTCAGTAAACAGGACTGTCAACAACAACAAAAGAAAACTAACACAGTCACTAGCCTCCTTTCTGCTTTAGAAAACAGCAAATCTTAACTCCTTCCCTTAAAAAAAATATGCAAGTTACTTTTTCCATTCTTAGAACCAACTACAACAGAGCATATGAGGAACCTGAAAGGTCTTATTCCTTCTCAAAGATATTAGGGTTAGAAAACTTTTTTTAACCTCTTAAAAGAAGCTTTTAATTTCTTCAGACACATCACAAATAGAATTCACTTCAGTATACATTTGGTTGGCTATTACTTGCCAGAAAAAAAAAATCTAAATGAAATTGAAAGTTCTGGTTAAACTGAGTATTTTCAGATTACCTGCTGTATGCAAGCTAATCTGCAGGTCAATTGGTTTTAGACACCATTTGAAACCATTCACTGCAGAAAAGACATAATTAAATACTGAAGATGCGGGTATAAAGGTATTTCTGTAGTTATATAAAGAGAAGCAATAGAAGGAACACGGAAAAAAGTGGTAAGAAAATGCTTTGGGGTGGAGGGAAACCTCAAGATGCAGGAAGGACACGTATCATGTTTAATGAAGATTTCTTGTTCATATTGGCATTGAGTTGAAATCTTTTGTGAATTCTGCTCTCCCATTCTCTCCATGCAGGGCTGTCAAGCTACGCTAGGACACCCAGGACACACAAAACCTGGGTCAAAGCCCCAGCTGAATCAGGAGGCAGATTTGCAAAGCCCCCTCTCTCAGCAGCACGCTCATTAGTGGGTATTTGGAGCAGATATGTGTTTCTTTAGAAGCCTCTTCCCCAGGGGATGCAGTTAACTGACTCTTTCAAATACAGATTATTTTTGAGGAAGGAAAAAAAAAAAAAAAAAAAGCTTTGCTAAACACCTCCCTTTACTCTCTTACAAGGGACCAATTTTCCTGCCACTGTTAACAATAGAGTATTTCCCAAATGGAAAAGTATGAGTTTATGGAAATTGGCTAAGAGGCTAAATTTTACAAAAGATGAAAAGATTTTAACTTAGCATGTTAACTTATCATTAAGAACAATAAAACACAGGTAAGAGAGCAGATGTGTGCTATAAAATGAATTTTGTGTGCATAATAGACAGACAGGAGCAGACAGTATACTAGTCAGAGTCCTTGCCACCACCTTGAACCATATAACCGGATACAATCACATCACCCTCAACCTAAACACAGCAAGTTTTATTATGCCCACAACTTACAAACTATTCCACGTGTTTATGGAGAGTCTCAACTCAATTCCACCTCTTCCAGTGTCTTCTGCACCTCTAATTTGTTTGACATAACTAATATCAATTTAACTAGGTTAACTGTTACACTGCTAATATTCTTATCCTAGAGCTAGAAAGAAGGGATTAATTCTCATCTTTGACTTTAGAGCATCAAATGAATGAGTTCCCACTGCTGATCTGACATTGCACTACTGCAGTTCTGATTTTATGCTAGAATATAAATTGTGTCATTCTAGAACTCTTAACTGGTAAGCAGCTGAAAGAAATCCAGTGAAAAATCCTGTCTAGAGAAGGCAGGAGCTCCACCAAGAGGCAATTACACGTTTCCAGTAACTATATAGGGAACTTATGTACTTCAAAGTTGCTTCCTGAGGTGTCCCAATGCCCAGGCTGGGTACCAACGTTAGCTCCCATTTACTTTGGTCTTCTTGAAAAGCAAGTCCACATTTATTTATTTATTTTAATAGGAACTAGAGAGGATGTCTACTTTCTGCTCTGTTGAATTCAACGACTGGTAAGGCCAATCTTCTCAGATGAAAACATTTTGTTACCATACTCTAGTCAGTAATAGTGTTGCCTGTGAGCTAATATTTCCTTGAACAAATGCTTACTTTTAATTACATTTGTCTTCCCAAAATTCACATTCAGTCATTAGTTGAGCCTGTTTGAAGAGTCAGTGTATTGCCACTGTCTTATAGAACTTAGAGCACAAGTGGATCGAGTATCTGCCTAGTTAAGGGAAAGCTTGTCTGCTTGTAGAAGGGCATTGCAAGATTGCTGAAGCTCTATCTTAAAAGTCTTTAGAGTATAAACTACTTTGATTCTACTTTTATCTATGAAACACGTCAATCTGTCAGTTCAAAATAGTATATTTACATAGTTAACTACCTGCGGGTCCGTGGAGGTTTTGGTGGTGGAGAATCCTGTTTCTCTGCTTCTGAAGAACTGACAACATCCTCTGTATTATTTTCATCCTGATTAAAACAAAAATATTTCATTCATAGCTGAAAAACATTTTTTCTTCATTCATAGCTGCAAAACTGACAGAAACATAATACTTATATCCAAAAGTTCAAATATCAATAACAAGACTGGAAAATAATGCATGGTAATACTTATTTTTTAGCCAGCATAGACTGAGAGCACTTTCTAGTTTACATACAGATTAAATTCTACACTAAATTCACAATAGCATTTTATATTTTGTTCATGCAGTTTCACATATTTCTGACCAAGCTTTTTGTTTTGCATATACCCACTAACAAAAATCCTCAAAAGCTAATCTTTCAGGTTAGTTTCAGGAGCAACCTCCTTTACTCCCGCCACGTTATTTATACACAGAGTGCTTATTCTCTAGTCAGTCTGATTATTTTCACTTGTACAATCAGGCCATTTAACATCCAACTAATCTATACTGCAATAAGAAAATCAAATTTTCAGCAACTGTAAGTAGATGAGTGGATTAGGTTTAATGCACTGTTTTGAAAGTGTTTTAAACTGTTTCCCTTTCACGTACAATGAAGTCCAACAGTCTGTAGAGCACAAAGATTTTTATTGTATTTCAGGAGGACCATAAGATACATATAAACAGATGATGTGAAAATCTAAGGCTGATGAACCACTTCCATGCATGTGCCACAGCTGCAGACTCAACAAAACCAGGGAGCTTAGTGTTGCCTTGAGTTTAATATGTATTTTGTTTTTGAAAAATTTTATTCCTTTTTGCTTTTGAAAACTAATTCACACTTCTCAGAACATATGTAACGGATTTCCAAGCACAGTATCATTGATCTTATTACCTTTGAGCACCCCTGTTCAGGCTGGGTGAGAGACTGCCCTTGGATGCAACACAAGCAAAAGGAAATTCCCTGTTACTTCCTGCTTTGCATCCAATGGTTACCTTTGAATTAGAGAGCACCCTTTGTAAGATTGCCAAGTACTTTTAGCTTTGAAAGATATAGAAAGATATGAACTTATTTGAACAGCTAATTACCCTCCCTTAAAAGTATACCTCATTAAATTTAGATTTAATTTCCTTTACATTCACTTAGAATTTCCATTTTAATTTTCATTTTCCACTGATATCACTCTCTGTCTATTATTAAATTCTGCTCCCCAGAACGCTAACTGAAGCCATGCTTTTCCAGTGAAGAATCCACTTATTGATCTTCACTCAGGCCCAAACCTCCATGAAGTCACTGCCCAATCCAGCATTCCACAAATATTCCAGCAGAGGAAAATACTATCTTACTCCTACTCTCTCTTGCTCATTTATCAATGGGTTGTGTTGGCTTTTTCAGCCCAATTACGTCAGGGTTTTCATTGTCCTGTGGATTTTCCACTGTAACCGTCAAGCTCTGTGGAGTGAGTGTGAGGCAGCAGATGCTGCTGCACCTACGGATCCACCTACACTGCATGGCCACAAGGACAGCAGGTCACTGAGTTCCCATCGCACAAGATTCCTTGGAGTTGAGCCTGGAGAACTCACAAAACTATCCGAGCTATGAGTTCATAGAAAGGGGATGGAGATACTGGAGCAGCTGGCTCTGGTGGCTTGGACGTAGTTCTCATGCAAAGTCCCATTTCAGTCAGAATTTCCACCTGCCCTTTCTTTTCCCAGATAAGAACAGTCCAAGAATAGTCTCCAATGCCAAATGGTCCAGACCTTTCTGCATCCATATCACAATATTGCATTTCTAAGTCTTTATCTCAGAACTATTCATAATAATTTTAGGGTTCCAGGAGTAATGGATTAAATAAAAGAGCAGTAATAAAATAATAATAATAAATAATAAAAATAATAAAATAATAAAAATAATAAAAATCAGGTCAACTGATCCTGCTGTACCCAGCAGAACTGGAATTAGTATTCAGTGGATGGTTTTCGAAGTGAACTAGATTTAATAGATTTAGCTCTTTCTTTCACTTTAACTTCTTAATAAATAAAACTGCACAGTGATTGAAACAGCTGAAGAGATACTGACAAGCAGCATCAATGCCAAATTTGATGTGTAAGCTGAACACAGGATCAGGTTTATTTTATCTAGGCACAACAGTTTTGCTCAAGACCTTTGGCAGTTTTCCAGGACCAACTCAGAAATAGTAAGGGCCCCAAAACCCTTTCAAAACTAACTGCAAATTATTCCAGACGTACTAATTCAACAAGATTATCTTTCCATCCCCCTCAAATCCCCTCCATTCAAATACACACAGAAGCCATATGAAGTTTTCCTGCATTGCTTCACAGGTGACTCGGCCTTTAACGTGCTTGAAAACAGAGCGCTGTTCTCACTTGGGGACATGGCCATTTAGAAGGCTGATGACAAAAATGCTGAGGATCCCATGGTGCGACAGCAGCAACGTGGTTTTCCTACCTGCGTTGTGCAAACACGGTAACCTCCAAAGCAGTCCCATACCCCAGTGTTACTGCAGGGGGCCCAAAAGCACCGATTCTGCACCAAAAAGATCCCCCTAATCTTCTCTAACTAGAGCTAGCAGCTAATCTCCAAGACAAGGAAGGGCTGTTCTGCTGCAGCACCCCAAAGCTTCCCTGCAAACAGGTAGGGAGGAGATACTTGGTGTGAGGCCTCCAAAGAAGCAATTTCTCCCCCTTGTCACTAAGGTCCCTCCCCTCCATCTGAACAGGGCAGGATTCGGGTTCAGTTCTGCCATGACGGAGTCTTGAGCAGGACACATTCGGATTTCAGGACTGTGTGTTCTGCAAGGCACCAACAAGGGACAGGGTGGGCCCTTGGCTGCAGCCGCAGCGCGTCCTCAACACAGATCTGCAGCTGCATCTCCGTCCTCCCACACTTGTAGAGTGAACTATTTGTGCACAGATATTTCCCCCCGCCAAGATACGACTCTCCTAGCCAGGGAGAAAAAAAAACTACTAAAAAGAAGTTAAGATATGTCAAAGTCATCTAAGCTCTGTACATACACACACAGTAAATAGCTTAGTTTCTAGCTGAAACAGGCAAAAGTAACTCAAGAGTCAAAGTACTCTGCTGTTTTTGCTACTAGTAATGAAAGATATGGATGTACCTTGCAAAAAGTGTCCAGGCTCAGGTATCTGAAGCAAATATGCAAAAACAGCTTACAAAAATTAATTTCTTAAAGAAACGTGTTTGGGTGGCCCAAACTGCTTTACACAGCAGTGTAAAGGCAGCCACTGTGAGATGCTACAAAAAATCAGTGTCAGCGCTTAAAAAATACACCTCACAAATAGCCCTTCACTTAACCTAGTCAAAGTATTTACAGCTCTACGATGACACAACTGTTGTGCTTAACAAGTTAGTTACTGCTGTTCTGCAATGCAATACTTGCCATATTCAGTATTGGATTCACAAAATAGTACCTTTACCCCAGAAGATCGGTCAATGGTTACTTGTACTTTATACAGTGGGAGCACTTCAGGCCAGCTACACATTCAAAAGCTTTTGTTTCCACACAAAGTTAAATAGGGATCCATTTACTCTGTTCTGGGCACTACTGACACCAAAAAGACCTCACTGATACAACCAGTTCAAGTAACTGACGTTGCTGTGGAGACATTTGCTTTTAGACTACCTATACCCCAGTGAAGTGAAGCATATTTACTAACAAAGCTCTACGGGCCTTAGCCAGATGCATTAACCCAGACAGGAAGGAAAACAGTTCCATGCAACAGCCCCAGGCAAACTTCAACTGCTGCAGCAGCCTAGCGTGCTGCGGCACTGCACTTCTCCTCAGTTGGTAGCTCAAGGAAAGCTGCTTGCTGAAGTCTCGAAGCAAATCCACTATACCTGCCTAGTTCTGAATCACGGAAGGTAACAAACACCCAATATTTTGAGCTGCTTGACTAACACCAGCTTGCTGATTTAGCTTTCTGTCAGGTACGGAAATGTGCGAATGCATAAGCATGCAGAATTACTAGCATGCAGAATTACTAGCATGCAGTGGGAGAGAGGAAGCTCAGCCGTAAGTGTAAGGTCTCTCTCAGAGATGACCTCATCTGCTGAGAAGAACAGATGGCAGAATTAAGAAAAAACCCTCCCAGTCTTCCTAATCATAGCTTCCTGGCATCACTCAGCACTGTTGCTTCCCTAGACAGATGTTGTATTGTAGGGCAGAATACGATCTTGGAGTGAAAAGCAACAGCTAAAAACCAAACACCCAACACACACACACACACACACACAGCCCGAAAATGTACAGTCCACAAGGCTATCATGTAAAATGGATATTGACAAGTATTCTTAAACGCATAGTAGATTAGTGTATTTATTTTTAACTTGAATCAATTTTCTTCCCCCCCCCCACCCCTCACATACAGAACATCCAGTCACATGGAATTTAATCCAACTGCTAAATTATCCCAGACAGACAGGGTTCATTTCACATCACAGAAATACCTCCCAAACAGCTCATAAAAAATTCTACTGCTACGAGTGTGACTAATACCTCGTCAGATGACCAGTGTTTATGAGCTCACATCTATTTCATAGCACTCGAACACAAAACCAAGACAGACTTGTTTTGGTAATTTACGATTTATGCATTCAGTATGATTTTATACCCATTTATACTTGTAAACATCCATAATAAAAAGTACAACTGCACTGCGACAGTATACAACTGCCTCGCTATATCATCTCAGCACATTTAGATTACCTACAAGGCTCTGAATCCTCAGAGTAACTCTTGTAAGAATTTACAATTCAAATGGAATCTATTTGAAATAGCGCACATGTTTTTTGTTGACATTTTACAGTATTGTTTCCAGCATGGCAGAGCTGGCAAGCTCACAGAAACACATGGTTGGGATTGTGTCTCAGCTACTTCCTTGTGAATTCTGCTGCTCGGTGCCAATCAGATTAACTTCTTCCTGTGATGCTACTGGCAAAGACTGTTTGTAAAACTTGAGTAACTTAAACCTACCAGGCAATTGAAACAGCAAAAGCAACTGGACAGTAAAACCACTAAACCAACCATATGAAGCACTATCAGTGTAAAATAATGAAGAGTTTGTTTGTTTTTAAATCTTTGTAGCACGACTGTCTGTATAACTACCAATATTATGCCCTGGGCAGACATATTCCTCTCTTTGGAACTGTTTTCATGGCACAATTGCAACCCTGGAGCACAGAGGGCCGCGCAGCTGCCACAGCTTCCGAAAGCGTGAGGCGAGGACATGGGCTCATACCAAAGGCATTCTATAATACACTGGAAACAGTTTTTGTCTCTCTTAAAAAGAGTTGTCTGAAGACCTCACCCTTTACATGATCATATTATTTGCCCGTCAGATGGCTACTTGTTTTCCTGGCTGAAATCTGAGCAGCAGAATGATCCGGACAATCCCTGGCTGCTGCTCTCAGTGTGACTCACACTAGCTACCACACAACTCTGAAGGAAATAAAGGAATTTAATCAAAATGTTCAAGCACTGATATTTTAAATCCATATGAGCTACTTCTGTACACTTCTGCATGTGACCACTGCACGTGGACTTGGGCAACTACAGTGAAAAAGCAGCTAGAGCTTCCCCAGGGCTGTAGAGCAAAGCAACCATCAGACAGCAGAGCACTGGGAGCAGAGCAGCTTTGCTCTCCCTGAACAACTACATCTACGCAGTTATGCTATGCCACCACTCTCAACTGTGGTGGAGTTTTGTTTGACACTTATTAATATTAAGCATCATTTCAGTACAGTCAAAAACAAGTCAAACCTAATCAAGGCCAGAAGAGAAGATACCTTCAAATTATGAGAAAATTTGCCACAGGGATGCAAATTTCCTACCCCTAGTACATGGTTAGAATAGGTTATCTTGAGATAACACTTTTATTTCTGTAAATCCACCTAATATTTCTTGACCCCTCTACACCCCCCCATCACAATCAGGGAAGTGGCTTCCTACAGGATCACTACTAGAGACTGAAGGTTCACCACTAGTAGACCGAGTAAGCTTAGAAGCAGACTAAAAAGCTATAACTTAATGAAACATCTCTTTGAAGTTCTCTAACGAAACTGTTTCTCACTTTGAAACTTCCCTGCACCAAAACTTATATTTCATGTTAAACATTCTGGGACATACCTCCTAGTTTAAAAAAGTACTAGGGCAATTCTGGCAATCACCTGACAAGTAAGCTTTTTCTACAGTAACCTAACAGGTGTTCTATATGGCACATATCATATGTAATGCTCTATTAATATTATATTAGTATGCATCCAATGTTGTATGCTATATGCATACACAGTGCCCTCAAAGGAAAAGAAAGCTTTGCAGAATAGCATAAAGCTCCACCTCAAGTGCGCCTGAAAAATTTTAGAATCCATTTGAAGCTACAGGAGATCCACAAGTGGTACTGGGAGGCAGGAGACGACCTCGTGCAACTTAAGCAAAGGTTAAGTTACAGCAGTTAATTCCCTGGAGGCAAAATCCCTAATAAATGACTTAGGCACAGGCATTCTTATGTGTCATTTTTCTCAGTCCCCCTGAAGCAGGGCATGAACTACAGCATGAAGACGCATCACTTGCCAACGCAGGGCAGGCTGCACCTGGTCGGCCCAAAAAAGTCCTCTTAGCGCCATTTCCAGCAGGACCCAAAACGAAGTGCAGAAGGCAGAATACCAGGACCAAGTAAGCATGCAGCAATCCCTCCCTGGAATGTTCTCCAAGAGTCTGCAGCTCTAGAACATCATAGGTCAGAGTTTAGGCCTCTAAAGCTCACAGAAGATGCCTGCCCAGTGAGGATCTATTCACCTCACAACCACGGGCTTTCAGCATTCAGTGGTAAGGAACAATTCACCTTGTGTGGAGAAAACTTTTTCACTGAATCTACCAGGTCTCACTGGCAGCTTTTTGAAGAGGTTAGCAGACATCAGCTACTCACTGTTACTTATTTTATTAACCCCTCTCTATCTAGGCACTCCTTTTCCAGGTAAAGTCCTACTCAGTCTGGCTGTTCCCTAGATCAGGACCTTTGATCCTCCCCAAAACTTTTAATGCTTTAGTTCTGCAATGTTCTTCCAGGACAAACAGACCACATCTGCTGACAGCATTCAAGTTGCAAGTGGGCACAGCATACATACTGCTTTCAGCTCTCCATTTCCAAATAATTGCCAAAATTGAATTTACTTTGATTATTAAATATTGAGATGACATTTTCATTGATTAGAACCAAGATAATTACCAAACAAAATGCAAAACTCAATTGATCACTGACTGGAGTGTTGAATTTGCTCTTTATCATCTCAGCAGGTTTAGATAAAATTTTTATTTCCTTTTTATTTCCTTTATTTTCTTTTTGGAGAAGAAAGGCTAGTCAAAGAAATAAATTGATAAGCTGTGAAAGCATCAACTTGTTGTCTCCTCATCGAGCTAAGTGCACATTCCTCAATACTTCTTGGTGGTTTGTTTGTTGTTTTGTTTTTTTTTGAGTTGAGGTCCTGCAATTTATCCATGCTAGATGTTACTTTATTGCTTCCACCACTGCAATTGCATTAGGGATAAGTGGTAAATATTTCCTTAATTATCTGACTCAGCTTTTCCAACCAAGTCTTCAGCATACACTCAGTACAAGCCAATTGGTCCCAAGCGGGAAAACAAACAAAAAACACACATAATCTAAATAATTCTGCATCTTCCTTAACACCACAGAACACTTAAAAAACAGACTTAACTTAACAACAGAAACTGAATCAGAAGCTGTTTCAAAAGACTGAATTGTTTACGTGAATAACAAACTTACCACCCCATCTGCAATTGTCCAGTCTGCACTACTTTCATATTTTTGCAGTTGTTTTTCAAATAGTTGTGCTATGGCTCGATGAACAAGTTCATACTGCTCCTATAAAAGGTGACCAGATAAAAATTAGTGCATGTGGGTCTTTAAAAACAATGATGGTGTATTAGTTATCATATAGCGAGATGTTCTGTAGAGCAAACAATTACCTTTGTCTGCACTGCAGAATGCCTTTGTGTCCTCATTTCTTGTATTAAATTAAATACATTGAATTCTTCAGGTATTTTCTGGAATATACAAGTCAATTACATTGTCTTAAATGTTTGTCAGAGCAGCAATACACTAAGTGCCAAACATGCAAAACTGTGTTGAACTTTTCTAGGTAGAGCTGATCCATTCTTTCCCACCCAAATCTACTCAGATTTGTTTTTAAGAACAAATCTCTTCCTGAATGGTTTTAAATTGACACTTGTCAAAAGAATTTTGGAATGTGTTAGATATTTCACTATTTTAAAGCATTTGAAAGTATTCTTAAGCATTGTTACGAAATGATAGAATGCCACAAATTTGTTCTTTTAAGATTCCTTACCCCAGCTTTAAGCAAATTCCATGTATAATCTATGGCACAGATGGCTCCTGTTCTTCCACACCCTGCACTATGAATATAAACAGTTAGGTGGTTAGAATTATTTAAAATGGTTAAAATTACACTATTAAGTCTCACATTTCTGGAGTCCATGTGAAAATAAAAAGTCACTTCAGTTAAAATCTCTCAACTATCATTTTCATCTGGCTCAGTCTGACACTATAATATGAAATGTTAAGAATTTAGCAGGGTAAAATGAAGTGGGTTAAGATTTTAAATGCAGAGCTCAACAGAATTGCAATCATAGAAATGTTTCTGTCTTTTGACATTTTTATTGTGTCTTTCCTCACACTGTTACTAGTCACTACTGCTTCAATAGAAGGGATTTTGCCCAAGATTAATGATAAACATGTTCATTTAGGAGAATAAGATCTGATTCAGGATACCTGATTCAGATTTATAAGCCACGCATATTCATTACATTGTAATTATACTGTTGTGGTATAAACGACTTCTACAATTTTATTGTCATTCAAGAGATGAACGAGATGACAGAGGTAGCTTTCTGTGCTAAATAAATTTCTTGTGTGTTTAGACTTCAATAATCAAATATACTTGTATCTATGGATATCTTTGCTAATCAAAACCATTACAGTGAAGCTTGGTGTTAATGAAGTCACAGCTACACTCAGTTCTCTCGTGCAAAAAGAAATAACTGCAATTTCTATCTGAATGAAGACAAAAAGCAACAAAAAATAGCCTTATAACTGTCAAATAACCTCTGAGCAAAGTTTTGAGGCAGCTATGAATTAGTTTTCACTGCACAGTGTTAACAGACATATACAATTTGCCCTGTGTTGAATACACAAAGGTAAAGGCAATGGAGTTTTGAAGCTAGTTTCATTGCCTGGGTCCAGGAAGGAGCTGCAGCCTCCTGACTGAGCTGAAGCAAGTAGTAAGTAGTGCTGCACTTGGTGCTGTATTCTCTTACTTGGGAAAGGATTCCTCGCTAATTCGATGATCTTCAAAAAGTCTGACTGATCCTAATACAGATTTAGATATTCATCTTTAACAGCAAAGCTGTTTCCTTTTCAAAAAGGTAACTATTTTCCTGGTACTATACTCTATCTTCAACTGAAGTAGCAGGGAAATTCCACTATGGCAGTTTTTCAGGCAATGAGCAATGCACAGCTGAGCCAAATTTAGACATGAGGAAATGTTCCTTTGTAGAAAATAACTGCCATTTAAAACTGAGCTAGTGTATCTTGCACCAAACACCTAAACTTGAAAAATAAATATATTTGATACCTGCAGTGTATACAAATTGGGACATCTTCATGTTCCTGATATTCTCGCATCAAGCTGATCATGTCCAGAATAGAATCAAAAGATGAAGGGACGTCATGGTCAGGCCAGTTAACATAATGGAACTGATAGACACTACGAGTCTCCTGAGGGTGAGGGGAAAGAGGTGTTAATGATAATACATATTTGTACTATGCAAATTCATTTTTTGCATAACGACTTCGAAAGATCAAGGATATTTACTGTACGAAAATGTTGTTTCTCAAGGGATACAAGCTGTAACGTTTTTGTACAGTAAAGAGGGAAACTTGGCAGTGGTATTTTAAGCACTGCTAATGTTTAAGCAGTATGAGATATTTTACAGAATGAGTGAAAAACAGCTCACCAGTTAAGGGACCCACAGTGTTGCACTATTTAAAGAGAGTCTCAAAATAAATCAGTTAACTAAAAGATGTCCTTACAGCTTTAAACTGGAAAAAGGGGATGGAAAGGGAGAAGACTACCATGAAAGGTTCTTTTTCCAATCTCATACAAGCAATTTATATTAGAAAAAAATAATTTTTTGATAGATTTGTCAGATTACAAAATAAATTTGAAAAAGGAAGGGACATAAAAAAAAATGACATATCCAAATTTGGACTCCATCTGCAACCAAATTAGGTACAAGTTTATTATAGTTACTCTATGTTGCACAAACAGTAAAAAAAGGCAAAAAAACCTGCAGACTTGAATTAGCTATTGAACTACTTGAATAAGAATGAATTAAATTGTCTTTATCATCGTTATCCAAACTATCCATAGTAAAACTAGCTTTAGACTTTACATTTCCAGGCTGCTGTCACACTTCTTGATTCTAGTAGACTTTCAAAGGTTTCTGATCCTAAAAGGTACCAAGTTTCTGGACCTAGGCTACCTTCTGTCTCGTTATTAGAGAACCAGACTTTTAGCATAGGAATACAGATCAATCTTCAAACTGAAACCAGTAATTCTGAAGCTCTGCTCAGATGTACAGAATACCATAGCTAGTAAAAATAGAAGAGAAAATCCAGCCTAAGAAATTAAACTTACAGAAATCCAACTGATTACGTAAATCCAACAGCATGCAGAAAAGTTACAACTGTCTATAAGTTCCACACAAAAATCTTCACTTAATCATATTTTAAAAGAATAAAATGGTGATTTTTTCCACGTGTGGAACAGAAATGATTTCTACATTAATATTTTTCATTCTGAAATTCATTTTCATTCTGAGGGAGGATTTACTCCCTCAGCCTCTCGGCAACGCACTGCTTAATGCAACCCCTTGGCCTCCCAGAACACAAGGGCTCATTGCTGGCTCATGTTGGAGCTTGCTCTACTTGTATTTGTCAATATGAGTGTATGACTGGGCAAAGGAACATCCTTCGACGTTATAAATGTCTTGTCAATGATGACTGTCCATGGGGTGAGCTGTAACAAGCATGCATATTTTACTCAAAAGGATGCTCACTGAAAGAAACAGTAGTTTTGACAAGTTTCCTTCCATTTGTGGTCATAGTTTCAGCTGATATAAACAGTAAAATTTGATCCTCAGAGAAGTTTTCACAGTTGTTAATGCTCTCTATTAAAACCAGAGCTTCAGCTTAGAAAACAGCTTCAGCTACCTTCAGCAAGGATACAAATAAGAACAAACAAAATAAGTAGTTTCATATTTCTGCTTCTTATGCAGTAAAGTTACTTCAACGTCACCTCTAAGCTTGCTGATTTACAAACAAATAGCATGAGCCTCCAAACATCGGGCAAGGAACTTTGTACAAGTCCCCACAGTTACACACTCCCTTAGGTAATTTCAGCAAGTGTTAGGCTGACGTTGAGACTAGGAATTCCCACATACTTACATTTTGAAATTCAAGTAATAATGTTCTAATGAAGTAGTCTGTTCTTTCTTGCTCAGCTTCCTAAGTTAGAGAAAAAAAAATGCATGAGAAAAGATGAATATGCCGCACATGGGATACAAGTGAAGCTCCAGATTTACACTCCAGTCCTTTTTCTTGAAGTTTTTATTTTTATATGTATGATTTGCCCAAAAGGTAGGCAACCAAAATGTTAATTTCAAAAAAAGCAATGATTATCTTCTGCACACAATATACCCATGAAACACTTTTTACTTCTACTTAAAACAAAAATGTGGGTTCTCAATACACTAAGTCTCTACCATGTTCATGAAACTGTTAATACAACTTTATAATAGCATTTCAAAATACTTTTCTTTCATCATTTCTCCATATATTAATGTCTTTTAGGTATTCTTCTAAAGCCATCCCTCTATGACACTTCTGCTGTATGAACTTCAGTTTCTTTTCTCCTACCACTCTCAACTCTTGTGATATCCCCTTTTCATTTTTCTCTTTGATTAAAAAAAGCAAGGATACATCTGAACAGACCATTGGAATTATTTGTTTGTGGCCAAAAACCCCAACTTTGAGGCTCTCAGAATTTTCTGATCTACTTTTGGAACAGCAGGAAAGGTTTTTACTGCAGACACAAAGCAACATTTCTGTATTTAAAACGTCATTAATTTCACAATTTGCAGATGACTTAAGTATTATAGCTTTCCACACTGAATTTAAGAGATCATATGCAGGTCTCAACGGGCTCCTTTCTTCCACGGGGAACTTATTTTAAATAAAAAAAAACACAATCACTTATGACACGTTGTATGTTTTAAGTAGATTATTGCATAGCTAGCAGCAACATAGCCCACATACTATTGGAGTTGAGAATAAGTCAACTTCAATGTACATTCAATCCCTGCTCTCAAATACTGCTGCAGTATTTGCCAACTATGAGGCCATCATCTGCTAGGTACAAGGCAAAAGAAAAAAAAAAGTCAATTTTCAAATTATTTCTAATGGTAGAAAAGAGGGCTGAACCTTGTAAATGCATCCTTTCTTGACAAGGTGTATTTGAATTGTACTGAATCTTATTGCACTGGCTTCCTAGGATTAAGGACAGCTTGGCAAGCTGGCCTGCCAGCCCTTTCTGAACACACTAAAGCATTTCCTCCAAAAATGGGCAGCAGCTCCTGTTCAAATCTACATGTTTTTGAATTAAGGAGAAAATGAGAGTTTCGAGATTCATTCAGGGGTTTTCAGTTCCACTGCTTTGAAATAAATGGACAACTAAAACTAATCATGAGCTCAAGTGTTAAAATTTCACAGCAAGATCATTTATACTGATTAGATGGTTTTACTGGACATTTCAGCATCAGGTTTCACTCCTATCATAAGAGCATTTAACAGCCCTGTCAGAAAACGCTCAGAAAACCTTGTTCCTGAACAGTTCTACTTTCAGTAAAACAACCTCAGGGTATCTGAGGAGAAAAGACTCATACAAGGTAGGATGCATACAGATTAGGAGCAGTAATTACTCTTGTCCACGTGTTTCCATTCCTCCTGTATGGCTTACACTGGCATACGGCTGGTCCCATAATGAGTCTGTACTGGAAACTACTAAAAAACTAATCCAGAACATTTTTGATCTATCTTTTTTTTTTTTTCCTGTGAAAGTTATCACCCACTTTATGGAAGGGACATCATCTATGGGACACTAACAGCAACACACAAGAGAAAATCCTTCCTCCCAGGTATGCAATATCACACAGTAACAAGCCCACAAGATATGTTAACAAAGTACATTACAATTCACTACTGATTCTCTGGGGACTGAAATGCCATTAAGAAGCACTGAAATGGCCACAGAGTGGGAGGGCTGTTCTACTGACCTGGCAGGATAGCAGTAACTGCTAATTGCTAAGGGAGGCTATGAAGACCCTTTGTTTAAGTGAGCCTCAGATTAAGAGTAGCCCATGATAAATTGATACCTTTTCAAATTTCTGCAGTGGTTATGACCAGTGAGCAACTTCTGACCTGCTAACTTGCTAGTCATGTTGGCTGAAAAGCTAATTCTACAACAGTAACATTGCCCACAAGGTGATTAAAAACTGCAATAGCCTCTTGAAAAGGAAAAATTGACCATCAACCTTTGAAGAAACCAATGAGCATAGAAGTGGGAGTCATCCCACAGCATCAGACACACCTTACAGCCCAGCAGCATCCTCGCCGAGTTGTCCTACACATTACGACAAAATGTCTCAAAAGCCCTTTGGAAACTAAACCCTTATGGCATAACAGAAAAATTCATCTTGTGCATCAAGTAAGCAACAAAGGATGGGAATAAGTGGACAGTTTTCACACTGGCCATCCTACAGACAATCTATTTTCTATCCTCTTTCCAAGACATGTGTCTATCAGAGAACCATGTGCACAATGTATAAAGGCACTTTAACGTGAGCCCAAGAAACACCACGTGAATTCCTTCCTGTGCCCATGGCTCAGATCAGCTTCAAGTACTTGCAATGGAGGCAGGCATATTTCTCCATCCTTCTGGAATCATCTTTTAGTGTGGCTAAGCAGTTGCCACAGGAAATTCTCCAGGAAAAGCTTCATACCGCATGATGATCTGCTAGTCATTATTGTTTTGCTTCAGAAGTGTTTTCAAATAAACATGAAGATGGCATAAACAGAAATAATTTTAAAATATTTAGAAGTCTAATTTCTGATTTCTCTGCTTGTGTTGCTTATTTTTATTCCATGTAGCTTAAGGAAAATCTGCTGTTTGTGTGTCACTTATTTGCATGCCTAGAACATATAAGGCACAGCAAAACACAGCAATAACTGCATTAATATTATGTAAATTTTGGAATATGGTACCAACATTAAAAATTACATTATGGAAATGAAGAAGTTACATATAGGAAGATACAAAATCAAAGCACGTAGTTTTCCTACCATTTTTAAAGGGACAGAGCATTCAAAAACACTTAGGTTAGACCCAGACATTATTTTCCTTAAAGAGTTGGTATGTAAAACTTGGTACAGAAGAACTAAAAGAAACCATTTGTTTTGTACTACAAGGTCTGATATGAAGTGAACAGCTATTTTAGGTTACAATAGCATTAAAAATTTTGAGTTCATTATAGCTTTACTTACACAAGAAACACGAAATGGTCCAAAAGTTACAGTTGCTTCTCCATACAAAGGCCAATAACGTTCACATTTTTTCTGTTAAAGCAAAGAATCTTAGTTTAATCCATATTGCAAGATAGTTAAAAACAGAACAGAATTGCTGATAATCTCCGATTCCTTATTCCTTCCCTTCATTTGGTGTTCTTCCTTAACATCTGGCCATAAATTTTTAACTTAAAGCTGAAGCTCTTCCAAGACAGCAACATGTCTTTTTTTTTTGAGCATCCAAAAGAAGGGGTGAAAAAACAGAACCAGAAGAGGAACAATCACATCCAAAAGTGTCTTTTAAAATTAGGATGTGAACTCTACAACTGCCTCATGTATGTGCAAGCATACATCATATGTAGGGAAGGCACATGAGCTAATTCAGTTTCTGTGCAAGCTCAGAGGCAATAATTCTGGACTGCATTTGTTCCTTCCTACAGTCTTAAGAATTTGAGAGACAGATTTTTAAAGTTAGATTTTTTTCTTTCCCCAGTTGCAATTAACAGAAAATTTTGAAGGACTAGGGATTTTCATAATCAAATATAGCTGGCTGAATTGAATAATTTCAGTGGCATGACCAGTAGCAGGTTGTTAGGACAGTTGTGTCTACAAAGGTAGGAGTATATCCCACTAAAAAGACTGACTTCTACACAATAATGTAAATATTATTACCAGAAGACAGAATCAAAAATCACCTACTTTCATTATTTGCTATGCCTACAAATATAGAGAGGAAATATTCGATCAAAAGTTTTTTTTTTTTTTTTTTTTTTTTTTTTTTTTTAAGTTATGGATATGGTATATGAGCCTTCAAAGGTATTAACATATTTCCTAGGTGGGCAACAATATTTTACTTTTGTATTTAGCATACATACCCTTCCCATTTCAAACTCTCGACAGGCCATTACTATTATCTGAAAAGGAAGATAATAGAAGTTAGCCAAATTTAGATCAAGTAAATTCACATAGCAAAACCCCAAGCAATCACTGACATTCCTCAACTGGCTGCTTCAGAAGAGATCTATAATAATTTTCCTTTCTGCAGATACACATTCTTTTAATTATAAAATAGCATTCAAGTTGTATCCTGCAGAAAAGAATCCATAACAGAAGTGCACTAAAGAATCCATAATAGAAAATCTAATGGACTTTGAGTTCACTGCCATCCTCTAGGGACGTCTCGTTCATTTCATAATTTTAAGTTGACTGTACAGTCTTACACTTAACCAGAGAAATATGTATCCATTCACTGACTGTAAGAAAATAGAGCTATATCTGGCAAACTGCTCAAAAACGGTGTGAAAATCTATTTTATAAATCTATTTTATAGATGAGAACTGAATTGCTTTTAAGTGAGGTTTTCAGGATTATTGACCTAAACAGCACATCAAAAACATGCTGAAAGTATAAACTATTTGTTTCAATAATAAGCAACCACAGCTTAAGTGTCTGGTAAAACAGAAAACAAAACTATTTTCAGAAACAAAAATTTGCTGCACACATTCAATTTTAATAGCATGTATGTGTTAGCTCCTGACAATAAGTGTTCCAATGGATGCAGAACATAGAAACCAATCCTTGATCCAAAATTAACATATGTAGAAAGGAAGCCTTATTTTGTTTCAAATGCTTTTTCCATCTGATCTGGTCAATCAGCATTAAGTTAGAGCCGCAAGGTCTTCTACAGGAGAGGCTTGAATCAAGTACTGACCTGTTCATAACAGCACATGATTATTTTGCTGGTAGTTACTAAACTGAACATATAACATTAATGATATTCAGAATATTTAGGTCATGAAATCAAGCATTGGGAATAGCTTCTGCTAAAAATGGTAAGACTAAATCCCTGACAGCATTTGTGATATCAAGAGCCAGCTCAGACTCAAGATGCACAATCACTTTTCCATGAAATCCAGTAATACCTGAGTCTGGGGGCCGGGATGTTTAAGTGGGTACTTACAGCAACGTTGTACTCCCATATCATCCGCCAGAAGTCTATTACTGTATTTGCTAGTGGCCCCTGGGTAGCAACATATGCTTTTGGCCCATGTACTCCCTAGGATTGCAAAGAGGAACAGGTAATATTTATAAAGAAAATTTAATTGCATTAAATAAAAGCCTTTAGGTTATAACCAAGTAAAATTAGAATATCAATCTTTCAATCTGGCAAAAAGGTTGAAGATGAAATATGAATCCCATTTAAGTTAATGGAAATTTCAAGTGGTTCCAAGATTATAGCAGCTACCTTGCCTCAAGAGACTAACAGAAAATATTAAGTTAATATTTTCCATACGCTCCAATTCCAAAGATTCTCTTCAAGCATGCACTATTTTTTTTTTTCTTATTACCCAAATGTCTAATGACCAGAATTTGGAAGTACACTTCTAAGCAAATCTTTTGGTTAAAAAGCACCCCCATGAACAAAATTAAGTCCCACCTCCCAAGTAGTACCACGTTTTTAAAAATCCACTGTTCTTAAATTCATATTTTACATAAAACTTGTAAAAAAGTTCATTGTAAAAAAATGTTCATTTATTTTAAATATTTGCCTTGAAAAGCTGAATATATATACTAAGAAATGAGATTTACAGGAGCACTTTTTCCTTAATAAGTATCAGTGCTAGAAGCAGTCTCAAAATAAAACTACAGGGGAATTTCAGGAAAATCAGAGAATTCACACTTTGAAGATGTATACACAGGAGTATAACAGCCTTTTAGCCAAACTCTGAGGTGGTTATAAGATACAATTCAATCTTTTCCATGAACAGTCAGAAATGCAAATTAACATATATGCTATATATAATTTGCCAAACACTTCATTTATGATTGCTAAAAACAGCTCTTCTAAAATCTGTTATTTTTTACAGTAGGTTTCAGCAAAATCATATCTGAATTTTGCAACTGTATAAAGTTCCAATTTCACTGTCTGCCAATTGGAATGAAATATTTTATAATACACAGAATGAAATTAGAATTTAAAGACCTCAATACACACAGTGTCACTTATGAAAATATATTCGAATTGTACTAAAAGAAAGTCTCCCCTCACAGCTCCACATTCTTATCTTAGACTACAATATTAAAACTTCACCACCCTGGAATAAAAGCTTAAAAGTGGAATTTTAACATAACTAGATTTTAATACACACCTTAATAAAGTTTGCATTGATGTAATCTGAATCTTGGGGAGGAGTCTTTAAAGTTAGTTTAACCCGGCTGTGATCAACTAAAAAATAAAACACATTTTTTTTTTTTAAAAAAAGGGGAATTACAAGATGCATTAACACCTATATATAACAATAAAATATATTAATAGGACAAACTAATCCTTAAGGAAAATGGTTCCCTGAAGATAGAAACAAGTCAGTTAAAGAAATACATTCTGGGTAAGCCAGCCGAGGTGGTAACCAGCAGAACTGCTCCCGCCACTATGCGCTTCCGATGCTCCCACGCTGCCAGAGAAGCAGCCACTAGAATTTCAAGAGTGATTCAAGACAAAGAAGAAAATTCAATTGATCAAAGTAAAACTATAGTTACACAATATTAGCAGAGGTCATGATAGTCAGTATTAGAATATTTATTAAGTCCATGCCAAGAACGTAGAAGAAAAAGAGATATTCCTATAAAAACAGCAGATCTTTGGAGACCAAAGCCCTCGGCAGTCTTTTAAAAATATCTTTTATTTTTTGTTGACAGAAGAAGCTAAACAGCTTGGAATCCTTTTCTGTAGTGAAAATTAGCATATCTTCATAACAGTGGCAAATGGACAGTTCTCAGAGGGAGAGCTAGTGGTTGGCACCTCATTTTGATACCAACATTTCCTAGCTAGCACGAAAAAAGAAAAAAAAAGAAGCATTCAAGCTCGGTGATAAAGTCTGCTTTAGTTAATTTAGTATTAGGAAAAAAAACGGAAATTAAGACCAAACAAAGGTATCTGTGGAAATCAAGCAATTTCTGTTGCTTTCTGCTTCTAAGGTCAATTCCCCAACCACACAGCAGCTGCTGAAAATTTCACTCGGATTTCAATTAAAGAATAAGCACAAAGAGCAAGTGTAATCAAAGCGAGGTTGGGTGGGGGCATTTTTGGCAAGAGCAGGGAACCATGCGCACAGGAAGCTGCATGCTAAGAGTTATTCCCACACCAAAAGCTCTTCCAAAAAGCATTGAGAGCTGCTTCAAAATAGATGACACTTTTTGCCAGAGTTCCAGCACAAAAAACAGTGCGTGTTACCATGTAGCACTTACTAAAAATGCACAGGAAGGTAAGAAAGCTCACAAAATGTAACAATCTTTCAAAAGAAAACTTACTTTTCAATAACAGCCCGGAGAAACTCTTGAGTATATTACAATGTGATATGTATTATCAAGTGCATAACATAAAAGCATGACTCTCTGCAAGTATGCACTGAAGAATAAATACGCTCCTTTCCTTCTAAGTGTGGCAGCAAATGCTATGGCCACCTGATTAAATATTCTTGAGGCCGTGGTTTGAAGGTAAAATTTATTGCTGGAAGTGCTGCTCCAAGCTCTGATAAACAGTAGAAATATCAGTACCAGAGAAAAGAGAGGTTGCAGTCCTACAATAATCTAGAAGACACAGTAATTCATCCCAGTTGACTAGCAGAAAGCCTCTTGAAAATAAAAGCTTTCTGGATATCCAAGACCATTCTTAACTTCTAACAACAAACCTAAAGCTGCTTAAAGCAAACTATCTTTAAACCATGTCTCTAATAAAATTTGCAAGAGTTCAGAGCACTTGCCTTTCAAGTTACAATCTTCTATAAAGTGGTTTCTCAAGTTGCTCACAAATTTGCCTTTGAGTATAAAACAAAAAGGCGAATTCACAATACATTAAGCATAATAAATTATTCTTTATTCTCTACTAACACACAAATCAGACTTACATGGTAATATGTCCTTATATCTATTCTTTTTAACATTTTCTTCTTTTTCTCCGGTGGCTGTTGGGTAGATCTTCTCTGTTCTGTATTTGGTCGACAATCTTCTTAACCTCTGAAATAAGAGATCTGTGTTATGGCTTCAAGTCTCAAGATAACAAAAATATCATTATTTACTACATTATTGATAACAGAGGCAAAAAAAAAAAAAAAAAAAAAAGGCTGCTCTTCTCTGCTTTTTCAATATTCACAAACATAATGATTTTTAAACCCTTATTTGACACATTCAGATCTTCACCATGTGGAGACTGGTTCTACACAACATGATATAAGAAACCTTTGGAAAAACACTGTAGGAGCAGGATGGAACTCTGCTGTGTTTTGTTTTATTAAGCAAGTACACTGCCTAATGAGGAGCAATGACTAAGTTATGAATACCTGCGAGAAACAGAAAAGTCTGTTATCCCCTGAATACGGGTAAGAGCAGCACAGACCAGGCTGGCTCGGGAAGAGTTGCTCTCAGCCAGTGTTTTGCTTTAAAGCTCATGGCTTTTAACAAATTCACATGCAAGCAGAATCGACAGGCATTGGTTCCTAACACCCGACTTCTGCTGCCCTTCGGTCTCACGCGGAGCCTTCGGGTCACCCTATGCACACGGGGTATCCCCAGCTCGTGCAGGAGACGGGAATTCTGCTGAATTCCCAGCAGAGCACTTCTCCCAGCCCATTTATTTCAAATCCTGGATGCACAGCAGCCAAAGCCAATAAAAATGAAATCCAGCCCTTCCCTCCTGGCAACCTAGAAAATACCAAGAGCAACGCAGCTCTTCTTTTAAATCCTACCCATACTAGACATTTGTAATATTAAAATGAAGGGGTGACTACATACTTACGAAAAAAAGAAAGAAACAAAGAGGAGCCAGACCTGCTTTTTGTGTTGTGGGTACTAACACCCACATTTAAAAAGGAACTTGATCTCAAAAAGTAAGCACTGTTTTCCAGCTAAATCTAAGCGGTTGCAAAAACCACCAGCTTATAAACACTGCCATAGTGATGGTATCTAACATGATCAGAAGCCAAAATAGAAAGTAGCTTCTACAAAGTCCCGTAAATCCAGTTAACGGTGCCCTGCACAGGTAGGAGGACAGTTTACATCCAGTCGCTTGACACGATCTTTAGTATATCTTCAGCACATAATTTAGCCTACCTCTGAGGCAGAGACTGCAAATGAAATACAGGGTGATTTTAACACATACTTCTGTTCCTGAAATCCTTTAAGACACATTTTTATGCATATTCATCATGAAATCTTGTTAAAAGAACTAGCCACCAGAAAAGTGAAGTTGAACACTCCTGTGTTCCACATCATATGTAAAAAGCAATAGAGCTATGAGATTGATCCAAACCTGAAAAAGCTGGTATCTACTTTACACTTTCAAAGAGAAAGATTTGACTAGAAAGTGAGGAAAACTCTAAAGCCAGAGCCCAGAATGAGGTTCCACCACCAGAGAGCAGAATGAGGAGCAGAAGGTTCTCAAGAGCAGAGCAGGGTAAGGGCAGGACCAAAGAAGGAGAAAGTTTTGCTCAGACTCCGTTGAAGACCCAGCAAAACCCGTCACAGTCAGGTTTCATGTAAACCCTTAATAAACAACTCTCCCCAGCACAAAGCCCTGTTCATATGGGAGACGCTGTGAAACCCCCAGTCTGGTGCCCAGGAGATTCTGGGAAGAGCGGGGACACCAGAGACCCAGCCTGGCGCCTCGGCGGAAGCTGCCGGGACACTCGTGTTCACATCCTGCAACAGCTACTCCAGTGCCACAGGCACCTTCGCTTATCAACTCTTAAGACCAAAATTGTCCAAAAGGAACTAGGTATCCGTGACTCATTACACTTAAGGGCGGACTGCAGCGGGCTGCAGCTGCCACAGGGCTTCAGTCTCACTGAAGATCAGTAAGGCTTTGCTTTAAAAGTTGGCATTTTCTGATGGTAAATCCACTATATGGAATCCTACTCTATTAAAACACTTAATCAACTGAGGAAACAAAGACATAACTAGTTTAGCAGTCAGCCTATTTCATGCTCTACAAAGTCTCTAAAGACACATTGCTTAATACCATAGAAACACTGTTTGGGACTACAGAAAATCTTTTGTAACTCCTGTTATTATTTGAAGAACTCATATAAAAACCTGGGCATTATTTAAGATGCAACCAAAAGATCCTGTGCCTCCTCCCTGAGCTTCTCTGCAAACATAGGGTCACTTGAGGGTCATTTATAGAGAGCCCTCGAATTTTCTTCTAGGAACTGTCTGACATTCCTGGTGGTCAAACCTCACTTAATAAAAAATAGTTTCAGGCAAATATCACTGCTCTGACAGCCTATGATTTTGCAGAAGTGCTACATAATGGGGTATTAAACACCAATTGCTGGAATACTCCAAGGGTCCCATGATTTATTTTACTACATGACAGGAGACAAGTCAGCAATGAAAAGGTTTTACATGGGCAGTTATGGCCTCAGAGTTGGGATGTAACAGTGTAACCAGTTACATAAGAAGTTCTCCAAAACAAAATTTACTTTAAATTTTAAGGAATGATTATTAAAAAATGAAAACAAACCAAACAAAATCCTTTCTATAAAAGTTCTCTTTTTACACTACCTGGAGCAAAAAAGAAGAGACTCAAAAACACCTGAAAAATGATGCATTACTGCACACATTTCACAAGACAGCAATCCCTAGCATAAGCCTAACATCGCATTGCTCTACTGGTAGCAGAGAAGGAAAACACACAGGCTAAGTTCAGCTGCCCTCTCCAATATAACAATTTAAATAAACTTAACAAGGGAACAGTAACATTCCCAGAACTTTTATAGTGACCAAAACCACCTCTGGAGAACAATGTGAACCAAACTACCAAAAAATTTCGGAGTAGCCAACTTCAGTTACACAGGGCAGCCTCACGCCAAGGCTTCTGGGGAAGGCGGGTCCAGCTGGCCTCAATCAACATCAAACTGCATCCACAGGACACACCACATTCCCCTATATTAATGAAACTGAATGGATTAATATGTTTTCAAGCATCACACTAGCATCTAACTCCCTCAGCTATCTGGTTTACATTTATACTTCAAATGCTTAGCATCTGCTGGCGCACATGCACACATAACAAAAACATGAAGATAACTGCATGCAAGAGAGTGGCCCGGAGTCTAAACTGAAAATTAAAACATCTATTAAGCACACTAATTCTTAAAATACACACACATATCACAGGTTTATATATCAGGCCTGTCTAGAGCAGACAATTTTTAACTTGAGAGGGTCCCTTTCGCCACTTTGCATTAGGAGCACTGGAAAAATAACAAAGTTGTGGCAAATATCAATCCTTCTCCAATTATGCCTGCCAGTTTTCAAATAACATTCATTTTCAAGAGTTCCCAGCTCCTGTGAGTATAGGGAAAAGGCAGGATGAAACCCGGTCTAAAGGAATTTTAGCCTCCACTACCATGTTCAAGGAAACCGGCATGAACTGCATAAATGAAAAATCTCTCTAAAATAGTCGAGGAAACCAGAAACAGCATTATGTCAGCATTAGGATATTACTTGGTGTATCTTCTTGTGAAGGAGAAAGAGTTCATGTTACTGCATTACAGATTTATATCCAGTAAAGAAATACCAGCTAATGCAGGCAAGGCTGGAGATCCTCATATAAAGAAAGCCCAAAAGACAGTATAAACCTGGGTATAAAACAGAAGCATTCCCTGCAGAATTGGATAATGTTAGACAAAGGTATCTCCTAAGCATCTAATGACTAAGGCCAGCTTGACACACACGTCAAACCTTGAGATGATACTTCAAAACCCTCCATTCTGCTCCCTACATTTCTGAAACTTTTCACATGCTACATATGTGTGCATACTAATCTGATTAAATTAGCCATGCTTCCCCTTACAGTTGCCCGTAGCTCACATGCAGCATAACACACCTACCTCCATAAACATGCCTACCACCTGTGCCTGGCTAGTTTTACAAAGACAGAAAACTTCTCTGGTCCATGGATGAGTATGTAAATAAAGCAGGCAAAATATAATAAATGACACAAAGCAAAACATTAAATGACTGAAGCATAATCAAATTTTAGTTCAGAAGTTACCAATGCATTTTTTAAAAGCTCTGCAGCCTATGCTGCTGTATATGCTTTACATATGGACACTTAAAATATTGGATTATAACTTCCTGCTCCAAAAATATCTATTTCTTTAGTACACTCAATTTGGTACAAAAGCACAATGTATGAAGTGGAAATACTTAGGACAAGACATTAACAGCACACAAGCAATGACATGTAGGCTATGTGTGAAGAATGTGAATATTCCTATTAATCTGAAAATATCTAATTAGAAAACAGATTGGTTGAAGTCCTCAAAACAGGAATGGAAAGAGGCATTTAAAAATAGTTCACACCACAAATAACAGTCTTCCTAACACTGTTAAAAGAAATCAAAAATAGTTCTTGATAACTCAAAGCAGATATAAACCTCAATTTTTGCAACCCACCACAAGATGATTTTCAGACCTTTGTATATACACAAAGAGCATAAAGAAACAAAGCACTTCCCCAGAGAGGCAAACAAGGAAACAAAGCCCTTTTAGCCAGAGACCACCCCGCTTAGAGCATAATTTCCCAGTTACTGGATTTCCTACTTTCCTGTAATTCCCCTGCTGCCAGGCTTGGGTGTGTTTTTTGAATGCTGACTTACCCTTAGCATTTGATCTTGAACTTCCATTTAAGTCTTTGAATGTAGAACCCCTTACTCACCTTCCTTGCTACGTTACAAAGGTAACACACTCATAAAAGAAACTATGGTGAATAATTTGAGAGAATTGTTTTACAACACCAGTAAATGTTTCCACGTAATCAATGTACGTGGACAAAATCCAGTAGCTTGTTGCTAAAGGAAGCAGCTATTGAACACAGCAGTAGCCTAGATTAAACACACTGCCTATAAAATAGGCCATCTTCCCATGCCAGCCTTCCATACCAATCTCCTCAATCACTCGTTTTCACAAGCAGTTTAACTTTTAACTCAAGACCATAACCAATCATTTGAATTGTCCTTCACAGTTACCTGCAGCTGATATCATCCATTTTAGGGCAAATAAATGATGGTTGTTAAAAAAAAAAAAAGGCAAGCAAAATTATTAAAATTATTTTAGTCTCATTTATATTGAATCAGCATTTAGTTCCCAGTCAAAAAATTAAGGTCTTGTTGTAAGCTGGCTATATATAACTTATAATGCAAACTGAATGACAATTGTAGTTCTTTTTGCAAGAGTATTTCCTCTGCAGCAGGAAAACCTTATGCCATTGTAGAAGGGTACAAGGATGAAGAACCTTTCCACCTTCAGAGGTTTCAGGCATGCAAAGGGAAAGGACAACAGGAAAGGTTACTTATTGCAGCTCTTCTCCGAGCTGTCGCCTACGTGTGCACTCACACTGCAGGCACTTACTGTGCGAGCATGACAAAAACCACGGCTCACCCTTGGCCATAAAAGGAGACAGAAGCCTCTTCCTCCTCAGGCCTTCGGCCTCCCTCTTTGGGGGCCTTGGAAACCTTACGAGGTCAGCTCGTCAGCTGGGTATGCACACACAAGGCAAATACCTTGATTCAAGATGCAATATTTGCTAAAGGGCATCCAAACTCTTTAGGAAGATGCACATTACAGTCCTGTTGTTATGAGCTGCTCAGGAAGATGACAAAAATTGGAAGTGGTTCACAGATACTAAGCAGATTTATATCCCTATATGCAGATATAAATCCCTGAAATGCAGTTTAACCAACTCCTTGTCTCTCATCTTGGTGAGCAAAAGCTAAAGTAAACCTGCAGTGCCAGCAATGACATGTCAGTGCTCTGCTTAAAAGCTGTGCTGGGAGCTACAACATGTCAGAAACCATCAGCAGAACAAGATTTAGAAAGGTAGAAAGAACTTCTCACTCATGCAAGAGGATTTTATTGGAAACTGATTGCAGATCCATGTAAATGCCCTCTCAGAAGCTACCATTTCTTTTAAATTTATCCAGGAAACATGGCCACAATACAATCCATCCCCATCTAGATAGACTAGCTCTAAAGTCAAACCAAACCTTGCCAAGAGACAGTCTTGGATGCGATGTGGCCATTACCAGTGCAGGTTCTGAACTGAATGAAGACTTAAGTGGAATGCCCCTTTCATGAAGAAATACAGCTTTAAGAGACTTGTTCTACCTCCCATACACCAGAGCTAAAGCCTCTTGGGGAAATCAAAACCCAGTAGCTATGGTATAATAAAAATTGCATATCCAAGAATAGCACCCCCAGGACCCTGGAAATGCAGAAGAAAGTACCCAAAGAAGGTCACATAAGGACAAGCTCTTATGGTTCTACTACAGCTACCCATAATGGGTGGGAGCAAAAGACACTCAACATCCAGGAAGGACTAGACAGGGTGCCCACGGACATAATGGAAGCTGCAGCTGTGCAAGTTTTCAAGCTTTAGCCAAAGCAAATGTGGATCTGGGCAGCCACAGTCCTGCCCTGGCTGGGCTGACTTGCAGAAGTCCCTGTCCATCAGCTCTGACGGGTGCCCTGCAGCTTCTCTGCTTGGACCTCTCCATACCTCACATCTTTAAAGAACAGAAACAAACTGCAACAAGTACTCAAGAAAGAGCAGCTGCAGTTCAGACAAATCGGCAGCATTAGGAATGAAACGGGTGTCAGTCAAGGCTTTGACCAACAAATATTCTAGTAGAATCAGAAAGCACAGTAGCTGGTGCAGTCAGGAAGCAGTGATTTACTCTGGAGTCCAAGTGACTTTAAGACATCTCTGGATTTCCAAGATGCCACCCGCTCCGCGGGTGCCTTCAGTGGGCAGCTGAATTGCTACGTGGTGACACGAGTGCAGTGCCAAGTACGCTCGTGTTGGATACACAAGTGATTCCATTAAAAATACTCTGGTTTTATCTTTCACCAGAAGTCTAATTGTTTTTATTTTAGAAGTAGGCTTGAACCTTGTACGGCAGTACAGAATCTGTAGAGACTTTCAGTACTGCAGAATGCCCAGCATTCATAAGCAAAGCTAGGATACTGGTAATGGAGTTTATAACTGGCAAGTGAAACACGAGGTTTTAAGCACTGTTCCCCCAAAGAAATTGATCTAAAACCTTTCCAGGCTTAAACAAGAACACTTTTGACAGGTATTGAATCAGTATTTCCATGCGTCACCTTATATACACCACACAGTTGAGTAAGTTTAAATATATAGTTGACCTGAAAAGCAGAAAAGGGAAAGAAGGTATCAAAGAGAAAATACATTTCTCTTTACTGGTGAAAACATGCTTAAAAATATTTTCACCCCTTCTCTAAGGCTGTGTCTGGAAGCCAAGGAATGTGCTAGTTATAAAGAGGCCATTTATGACAGAGTTCAATAGCATTTTAAGAGCCAGAAAGAAGTAGCACCATTAAAGAGACAAACTTGTACTAAGTCTTCTACTGTAATAACCAGAGCTAACAACCAGCACAATATTTATGGGTGGGCAAAGGAGCTTTATGCTGCAATTGCTCACATCTGGAGCATCTGTCAATTTTTGGTCAACAAACGTAACCCCCGTGAGTTCAGCTGCGCACGCCTTTCACCTGGACTCTGCCAATCCTGCTTTCAGGAGGAGATGGAGCAGAGAGGGGAAGGGCCAAGAAAACCCTCAGAACTGCAGCAGGAAGAAGGGCTGTAAAGCAGCTACTCCAAAGCAACGCAGCGAGGGCTAGCACAGAATCAAACCTGGAACAGAGGCGGCTCACAGGAAAAACAAATGTACATTTTTCTCTGTAGGAGATATTTTGTTTTAAGAGCCAAACATTCAAGAGCTTAAAGAGCCACAACTGAAGTCCCAAACAGTATAAACTTTATCATCACTTATGTTTCGTTAAATTAAAAAAAAAAATCCCACTAATATGGTATGCAGTTCTCTTTTACAAAAATAAGCTTCAATATAAGCATCTGAAATACACTGCGCAACATTTTGTTACATAGCATCAAAAAATCTGATGGTAATCATAGGTATTTTCACATTTCATACCAACTCTTCTGCAGTCCCACACCACAAAGAGAGAACAGCCAGAGGGAAGAACATTACACTGAAGTTATCAAGTAAATGATTTTTTTTAAATCAAATGGTTTGAAGTTTAACCTTTCCTATTTCATAGGAAATTCTACATTTTGAAGGCATGTAAAAGCTTGCAACTAGCAAAAGGGTGAAATATCAAACATGCCACAAAAGTTTCCTTTCAAAACAAGAAATCAGAAAATGAGTCGCCAACATTTCTAAAAATAAAGTCTTGTACTTTCTTGTCTTTTGTACATAAAAGTAATAAGGCCAAGTTATTTTCCTGTCTACAGATGGTCTTTGTTAGATTTATAATGTAATTACATCTGAAATCTTCTGTTCTGTTAAGTAGAGAAGTGTCCTACCTCATACTAAGCATACACTCAATCATATAAAGGATTTTAAAGCAGCTGTGTAACAAATGTATCCCAAAGAGTAAAAATGTGCAAGTGAGAGGCTAAGCTACCAAATACAACCTCTTCTGCATTGCCAAACTTTAACAACTAAAAAAAGTTAGCTATGAAAAACAAATCTGTTTCAGGCAAGTGCTGATGCCAGTCAAATTGCTGACGAATTTCTAAAATAAACTTCAACTGCTTAAAGGTGAGAAAAGTTTAACATTTACACTCTAGTACTGAGAACCACACAGCTTATTTGGCAAACCACAGCCAAAATCATTAGGCTTTACCATAGTTCTTAAGTATATTGTTTGGAATATAAATAATAACTTGATTCAACCCTCCAGGTTCCAGATGATGGGTTTATTTCCAAGTATTTAAGAAATATATAGAAATCCATTCAGATCTGTAACCTCAAGATTTTGTATCCATAATACTCACTTATGTGGAATAATAATGTGGACCAAGTAGCAAGTCTCCATTTCCTTTCTTGGGAAAGGAAGCTGATCTAATCTGAGCTTCAGATATTTGATATGGTGCCAATTCAAGAGAAGAGCGTGTGAATTCTTTCTGTTTTTTAAGCAGGAATTAAGGCAAGACAGGGGTCTCTTTAGACTGTTTTTACAATGGACAATACTGAAATAAAAATCATCTGACTGGAAGGATCTCATCACTGGAGTTTTTCAAAAAACTCCTTAGGCCGAGCAGGCATTTTCATTCCTGACTTCTCACCAAAGCAGAGAGCAGCAACAGACTTTCTGATGACACAGCTGGAAGGCAATCAATAGAAATGAAGATCAGAATATTACACAAAGCAGCAGATGGACATTCAGGATAATAGAAGCAAAGCTAAACTTAATGCCAAAAACAGCTGCATGCTAAGAACTAACAAAGAAGGGGAGACACACGCATGTAGTCATAATAAATAAAACATGAATTCATTTCAATATTTTGGTTGTGCTTGAAGATACTGTCACCATAATTAAAAGGTGCTAGCAAGTTTCGAAAAATCTAGCAACCTCCAGCTTGAAATACAATATCTTGAAACTGTCTTTTGGTTCAGCCTCTGTTGGAAGCTAGTACATGGTCAACACATCCCAAAAGAGCATGTTATTGTTAAATAATTCTGCACCAGTATTTGTTAAAGTCCTCAGAGCTCAAAGACAATCTACAGCAATACGTTCACTGCTTGTAGGCATAAGGACCTACACAGACCGTGGCAATCACCTCATTACAGCAGAAGATACCATATTTAATTATGAAATTACTACTTTCATGAAGTTTATTTGCTTCATGAAATAAATTAGGATTTTATTGATTCAATTGAAGTATCATTTCATGCAATTTAAGCAAGTTTTGCAAATTAATTGTGTTTTTAAATCACTGCTTGTATTTTCTAGAACTTCCTCACAAGGTTGGTTTGCATGCACAGCGCTCTGCCCGGGAGCTTTGCTGAAGAGCTCTGTTTTTGTTACGAGTTTCCTGCCACTCTGTTCCCACTTAAGCCAGCAGATGTTTTGGACAAGCTGCAAAGCAGAACTACCACGTGCTGCAAAGCCTCCAAGCCCAGCAAAAGCGAAGGCTGGAGCTGAAGGGCAGCAGCAGCCCGTCTCCGGGAAGGCCCTCGGCGCGACCCGTCTTGCTGTGCGGCTCTATCCACCTGCATTGCCTGCTTGTTAACGCGGACAGGCAGCGACGTTTTGTATTCGCCTCCTTCCCAGCAGCACGGGGTCCCTACGGCAGCGCGCTCGGTTCATCAGACCCCGAGCAGCAGGCGCAGTGCAGCCCCAGCGGGGGGCCCATCCACTAGGTGTCAGTGTCCTCCCGGGTAGGGGAGGCCTCCTGCATCCCCATCAGGAAGGGGAGGAGGTCTGTGACACCTGCTGTTCAAGGGAATCCTGCCGGAGACAGTTATTGTAAAGCCTCCCCATAGCCCTCCAGGCAGGACTGGAGGGGCCACAAGCAGCAGTTTTCATGACGGCACCAGCCACAGAACATGAGGCAGAGTTTAGCCCGTACGGAAGAGCTTAAGCACCACGAGCTGGGCCCGAGAACATCATGGAGGTGGAGCACAGCTTCCTGCGCAACGTGTACTAAGGTGCAGTCTGAAAATAAAGGATAGGAAGCCTGCAAGATGAAAGGACTTCTGCTTTTTAGGAGCTAGGACAGCTCTGGGGCAGGGCACTAGAATGGGCTCAACCTATGCCAACATGACACAACATTAAAAAGATTTTTCTTCAGAAGCAAAATGACAATTACTAGAGCACAGTGTGAAATCCCCATGATAGGCATAAAAACACTCCCCTAGGTAAAGGGGAAAGCAGAAGGCAAAGTCCAGGCTCATTAAATGCCTATCGCAGGCAGCAGTATGTTTGTAGGCACCTGCATGAAATCTAGATATTATGCCCATAAACTAAATCTTAATCTAAAATTAGAATATGGATATAAATGGAATCTTAAGTTTGATGGAAAGACCATGTACCAAGTCACTAATGCCCAACTACAAGCGAGGACTGAGGGGCAGGGCTATGCAGGGGGAGGCAGCACTACACGTTACAAGAGCAGACGGACAAAAAAGGGGGAAAGGGGAGTAGGGGGGAAAAACAAACCCCCCCACATGTATATTTTATTATACATTTTAATGCAGCAGGGATTAAAATGGTGTGTCAGTATTAGAACTACCAAGCAAGCATCACAGCAGTATTAGCAAGCACGAGCAGCCTGCTGTTTCCAAAGGAGACAGGGAAGGCTACGAAGGTTTCTCTGTTCAGTTACATCTTTGCTCTTACAGTAGGAATCCGCAGCAGGTTCAGAAAAACTGCACCCAGTGGAAATAGCAATGTTACCTTTTTCATCACATACACACATGCTTTCCAAATTAGTTGTTTCTATAACTTTAAGGAACTCCCTTTAACAACGACAGATCCATGAACACGAGTGTCTTGGCCAAATTTTACCTTTGACATCATTTCCTAAGGTTCTTTACTTACATATCTCCATCCACCATGCCGCCACTATAGGTTGATCAAAGACAGATACGTTCAACCTGAACTGCAGGTTATACCTATTCTGGCAAGTAAGGTAGATTTTATTTGAATACCAATAAAGGTAACCAAAAATATTTGGGATACTTTGTATTAGGCTGCCTAGAAAGGACCTCAGTGCCATTCTTGCTACTCCCTCGTCCCAAACCTCACAATTATACAAGTTTATTAACATTCAGTTAACTTACTCTGTTCAGTAACATTGAGCTTCTGCTCCTACGCGCTACCAGCAGGACAGTTTCGTTCTCATCACCTGCACACAAAGCGCAGCTTGACTGAGCTTACAGCATGGGAGGCAATAGTTAACATAAATGCCAGCAGCTGTTAATATATTTAGTTCTGCATTTTACACAGCAAACTATTAACAGTAGTCCCAGAGATAACTGTATAATTTTCCTTCTATTAGCCTTTTATTTCAGCTCTTTTCAGTAAACTTCTCCTCTAAGCTGCTAATCTCCTTTAATGTCATTCATTCTCAGTATCAGAGCAAACGTTGTCTTTGTAGTAACCTGCTACTGACACTGGCTTGAGCCCCTACTTGCATGGGGAAGTTACCCAACACTGACTGAAAATTCTTCTCTCTGTTTATAGGTGCATTTTAGAAAACTCTGCGGAAACACTACAGTTGTGGTCCCTTTTGCTGCCAAGCTCCATAAACATGAAAAGCAACTGTTTCAGCTAAAACACCAAATTAACAAGATGGCTTGGTGAGACACTAAACCTGTCAACATATCAGAAAAGCAGCACTGGGTGGATTAGCATCACAAAGCCCCTGTCTGCAGAACCCTAAGTCAGGCCTTGTTCGACTGCGAGACGCTGGTTACGATTCCTGGCACACACAGAACTGCTCTTCTAAAGACATTTTTACTGCCTCCTCCGACTCAGTAGGTTGCTCGAGACACATTACCCACAGAAAGATCAGCAGACTGCAAACCTGCACTCAAATAAGCTGCAAACACCTTCCTGTTTTAGCTCACTAAAATGCAATTAAGAATCTATTTCTGCATTGCTTCCTCCCAAAAATGTTATTGCTTACCATTTATTTCTCCAGCAAAATGGTTTCTACCTCCCTCAAGAACACTTGTATCTCAAGGCATTTTACTGACTACTGTACTTTTAGCTCTTAAAACTGGAGAATCGGAACTTACTTGTATTTTTAACGTAACAGAAAGATAAGTTTGTGAAATCGCAAGTCATGGCTCTTCAGAATGACAAAATGTGTAGATGAAATACAGTAAAATGAGGAAAGTTGTGTTACCAAAGTTACTTCCTCAGAACAGATCTCTCTCAAAGCACTCTTGGGAAAGGTTAGGCAAGAAAGAATGAAATCCAGAATTGTATAGAGCAAGATAGGAAATACTAAAACCAAAGTGTGTTTTTTAACATACATATATATATATATATATATATATAGGAACAAGTGATCAGGCAAATGAGGCTACAGAGTACAGAACAACTCATATGGAACAGGTTGTACTGCTGCTTACATCAATGAAAATTACACCAACTACTTCTCAATGGGTGAACAGATGCATCTGCAGTCTGCATAAAAGGTCTAAACTACTACAGATGTGGAAGTCTGCCTCTAGCTATGGAATAGCTACATATTGTACACAGCTTGCACTGGGGGAAATGATCCTCCAAAATATCTGAAGTTACTAAAGCGAGAACTACTATGCACTACTTTAAGTAGGCAGGACAAAAATTAAGTTTCTCCACTTTATTTTCCTTTGGCAGAAGCGGCAGCATTCAAGAAAAAAAGGGCAATACTTCTAAAAGACCAATGCCTGCTTCAATTCTTCCTTAAGGAACAGTAAAAGTGATGTCATCTTTAATCCTTTGCCGGCCCTTCCCACAAAGACTTTCTTCTAATTCCCAGTTCTCGCCTCATATATCAGTATTTCACCAGCTAACAGGAATGGCTATTAATGCAAGTAAAGCCAGACAGGAACACACATTTGTCCTAAGGAGAGAGTAAATGTTTGACAAGTAATTCCAGAAAACAAAAGAAAAAAACACCAATAAACAGAAATACACACAGCAGTGAAGTATCCATAGTGTCTCAAAATGACTGACAGACACATTCAAAACAGCTTTGGAGGAACTGTTTCAGTTCTTTCCAAACTGCTTTTAACCAGTCTGGTTAAGCTTCACTGCCCTGCTATATGTTTAAGGGACTTAATTTTTTCAAAAAATATATGTATTTCTAGGTAACACATTCAAACCTGAGCAGCATGAAAAAGCCAATGGACTCTGCCATCAAGCCATTCAGTTCAGAAACTAAAACCAGACTCAAATAGTCCAGTCTATTCTGCACAAATCATTTAAGTGAAAAACTGCACTTTTCCCCTTAGTAAGCCCCAACAATTAATCAAAAAGCAGTGCTTCCACTGCTCAAAAAAGGGACTAAACTCAATGCAGACAATGACTTGCATTCAGTCCAGTAAGTCCATAAAAAGATGCATGAAGATAATATTTGCTCTGAAGAGCTTCTACTCTAGAAGTCAAAGACAAGATTGAAGAAATACCTAACTTATTCATATGGATTTTGACTCTACCCTTCCCCTTTCCATGTGATGGCCTCAGTTTTCCAGAGCCAATAAGAAATTATGGTTTAAAAATAAGAAAATTCTTCCAGAGGTACAGGGATAAGCTAATATGAGAACAGGAGTAAAGAAAATAACAGCATTCAGGAGTAGAATGAAAATGCAATAGCCAAGACAGATGAAAGTAGTTTTTTTTTTTTTTTTTTAAATCTAATACAAATCAATGTTGCAATTTGCATAAATTTGACATAAGCACTAAGCGCAGTGGAAAACAGCCCCCGTGGCAGACAAGGATGATTCACCTACCAGCTGACATAAGAGCAGAATTCCTACAGGGTATCTTGTTTGTACAGTGTCCAGAAGCCAGATTGAGTGAGCTCGACCAAAGCAGGAGAGAGGGGAAGAAAAACACACACACACCACAGCAGTAGATTAATGCAATGTAAGCACTTCCTCTATCTTTCTACAAAACCTTTAATTCCATGGCATCTGAGGTGAGCTTAAAAACCAACAGCACACCTTGCATAAGCAGTTTCCATATACATTGTTTCTTTTAGAGGAATTCTCAAGCCCAGTTTATAAATTAAAAAGGTTTTATGTAATTCTCTTTCCACACAGCATGACGTTCACATACACATTAAACTGACCTACCACAGGAAGGAAAGAAGGCTCTAATCTCTATCCAAACAAATCTTTGGTTCTGTGTGTAAAACTGGCAAGCTACATCCCTATCAACAAAACATCTCATTCTCAATCATAGCTAGTCAATATTAAACTCCAACACTATTAAACACCACACTAGCAAAAAAAAATTAAACAATTTTATCCAGTGTTGTCTGCTGTATTGTACCTTTTCTTGGATTATTTTGCAAGAAACAACACCAGAAAACCTGCACAGTCAGTACTGGATTCAAGGAACTCCTGACTTTGAAATGAATTTTCTGACATTTAAAAATAGTTAAGTGTTACAAGAATTCCCAAATATCTAAGGAACATGATACTGAAACATAAGAATAAAAGGACCTCATTGCTCCAGTTATTTGCCAAAACCAACTCCAGCGACTGCCTGAGTACCCTTCAAGATTCTTTTACCTGATGAAAATCAGTCATGTTTTGTTCAAAGGCACTGCCTCTCCAGAACTAAATGTGTTAACTACTTCATTATACCTCTGCAATGGATTCTCGTTATATTTCAGTGCTACTCCCCCACTTCAGCATTCCTGGAGTACTCTTAACATGTCTTCAAGTTATCTTCACCCATAAAAGCTAAAAACAATACCACTAAGGTTTTCCTATACCTTTTCCACCCCTGTATAATCAAACAGTAGTACTTTACTAGATACAGGATTTTTATTCTTCTATTAATACAGCAAAGCTTGTCTATTATATGCATGCTGTAAGCCTGTACAAACAGGATGCTGGTTGCATTTCTGCACATTCATTAATTTAAACAGTGTTTAGCTTTAAATGCTGTGCCAGAAAGATATTACCACTATAAAAAAAAAAAAAAAAGCTTTAACTTTGCACCAAAAAGTCACACTGTTTAAAAAGATATGTTACCAAATGTGAGCTTTCTTTGATGCTACTCTGTATGAGGATTAGTTACATCTTTGTGTAACCATCTGCATTACTGAACACAGAATTCTTAAAACTGTCAAATACTTAAAATGATCTGGGGAGACTCATGATACCTAAAAGACTATTTCCTTCCTTTAAGAGTTTGTGCAATAGGAAGTACTTCCCTATGGGCAAATTATAATGAATCAATTTCTGCAGGAGTCTTCAGGTTTCTGAAGCAGTTAAACTAACCTACATACACTCTTCCCTCCAGAATAGTGCTTCATTTTCCAGCTTTATTTTGAGATGAATGATTCTCTCAAGTACTCCTATAGGACAACTCCACTCATTTCAATTAACAATTTGCTAAAATTATCAGCATATGCACGAGGGAGTAGACAACAAGGAAAGAGTTGCTTCGAGTTGTAATGCTGCTTTCTAGGTAGGAAGACAAAGATGACCGAGATTCAGGCAGAAAATAAAGGAAGGTTTAAGGCTTCACATCTTCTCTCCATGTGGAGAAGCACTAAAAAGCTACGTGTGGCTTTTTGCAGCACATCATGCGCACACCAGAGACACCCCACGGGCACTTCCACTTCCTCAGAGGGCAGTTACTTATCAGAAGATAGACCCCATCCACCCATGCTCTGCAGCCCACTCTGTGTCATTTGGTTCACTTTGGGTTTGTACTTCTTGATTTAGAAGCTTTTTTAAGTTTTGCTCAGTAACGTCTCAGACTGGACAACAGACCTTATAAAAAAAACTAGCTAAACAGGAAGTTATGGCCAAGCATTGTATCAAGCTACCAGAAAAATGAGTGGCTCGAGAAGAAGGGGGGAGGAGGGGGAAAAAATACCCCTCTTCCAAAGAGTTTGTACTAAAGAGTCAAATAAAAAGTGAAACATTTAGGACAGAGTGAAACAGCACTCAGGCATCTTAAGAGCAGTGTCGTTCCCATGGCAATTAGTCATTCCCACACCAAGCACAATCCACAGGCTGGCCCCTTGAACGCTCAAGGACAGGAAGCCTGTATAACATCCTTCGAGTTGGGAACACAGATGTTTCAAGATAGCTGGATCTACCGAAAAAAAAAAAAAAAAAAAGCAGAGGAAGTATCAGATAAGAATAATGCCTTACCAACACACATGAAGAGCAACATCTATATATTAAAAAAAAAAGACAGCAATCAAACAAGACGAAAGTTCTGGATCAGCATTCCCTGCTACCAACTCAAACGTGGCAAGCGGCCTGGAATCAGCCCTAGCGGGCTCTGAAGTCTGGGCAAAAGCTGCATGAACTGGCACCTTGTCCAAGCAGCCGCAGACACCCAGCTCGGCACGAGGCAGGAACGGGCTCCCAACTCACGAGACACGCAACAACAACTATGAAAGAAAATAACAGCAGTGATGTGCAAACTGCCCAGCCTCTGTAACAGCACAAGGAGGAAACACTGCCACTCGTGTATCACACTCTCTGCAAACTCCCCCTGATTGTCCTGTACTAACTGACCAGCAAAATAAAAATCCACAAACTTGGTACTTATTGGCACTTATTATATGATGGGAGGACACAGGTAAGAGATGATCACTTGCCTATCAAAAACAAAAGAACAGTTTTTAACCTAACTTATCAAGGAAGCTATTCTTCCTGTGATCATTTAAAGTACAAAATCTGTGAGTTTTTAGATTAAAAAAGTCATTCACATGAGCCAATAAGAATGACAAGACAGAAGCAGCAAAAACAGTAGAAAGATGCGGCAAGATCTGAAATTGTTCAAAGGATATTACTGAAAGCTAACTGTAGAAAAATAAACACAAACAGCTAAAACATTTTTATAAGACTACATAAGAAGGAAGTTAATGCAAGACAAGTTTGTTTTAAGAAATTCAGTACTACAACTAAGAAGTTCAGTATTACAACTAAATGAAAAGATTAAAGCAGTGCAGATGTTCTTTAAAGCAATTCGGTTTTAAATGAATTTGTTTCCCCTTAGATGGGGGATACTTTCCAAACCACAACTTCAGACAGCAGAACTGATACCTAAGGCTGACACTATACGATTAAAAATTATATATTGTAATACTGTTTAATAATCAAGGCCCACTCCCCTACCCATATAAAAACAAGAATATCAGTGAGCTTCTGACTTGTGATATGATGGCTTTGAAATAGAGTGAACTCAAAATTGAACAGGGCACTGAAGCATACAGAACTTAAAACTTTTCATTATTAACTTGGTTGCCCTTGCCATTTTAATAAAGCCAACCAGTACAATCCCTTTTTTGCCGGTCTAGGGGAGGTCAGAAGTAAAATAGAAGTAGTTATCTGTCAGAAACATTATGGCAGCAATTGTTTCAAAACAGTTGATGCTTTTTTTCCTACAATTTTAGAGGATACTACATTTTATTTTATTAATGAATCAAAAATGTATCCTTATTTGCTTCTGTTATTAAAGGAACCTCTAGTACACTACACAACACCACAATCTGTTTATAATTGATATTTTTCCTTATTAAAGGTTATTGACTATATGAGCTTGCTACTTTTTACAGCTGATGATTCATTTTTTTTTGTTTAGACATTTCTTCCTCTCCCCCCCCCCAAAAAAAAAAAAAAAAAAAACAACTTCCATTAGAGCAGTAAGAGCAGTAACCCTCTCCATAAATTAATTGCCAATAATAAAATTACCTTTTAAAGAAAAAGCAAGATATGAGGCAAATCAGGTCATCCAAACTAGGTCATCCATTTGTACCTGTCTATCTGGTACTTTTGAGGAAATTTCACTAGTTTTTCATTCAGTTGTGCAAGAATTCTTTTTCCTAAAGCAGATTGCAAGAGAGTAACTAGAAAAGGGTATCTTTGAGATAGATGTTGCAACTTTCTTGTGCAAATCTCATAGTTCCTGAAACATCAGGACATTCAATATTCAAAGCAACTTTAAAACAATGGTTGAAAAAAATCCACTGGACTTTACGGCACCCCTCTCCTCTTCCATTCCTTCCTTCAGCTTGCAGATGGGAGCACCCCTACCTCACCCTACCACTCGGCACTTGCACTGCCTCAGTGCTCTCGGGTCAACTTGCAATATAATTTCTGGAAGATGTAGTAGGAATTGAGATAGGTACCCCCCAAAAAAAGTCGTTCTTTGTGGTTTCTGGTTCCAGAGCAGGAATTTCACAGCACTATCAGAGTGTTCTCTTTCTATGAGCACATTCTGATTGTTCAAATTTGAACAAATTTGAATATTTGATGAGTTAGTTTGATATTGGTAGGTTATGGCAGATCAAGCAGGAAAGCAAAGAGCATAATCTCATTGCAATGTTCAGATTTTAGTTAACAGAAATACAGCTGCCAACCCATGCTTGATTTAAAGCACATATCTAAAGCCAAGTGATGTGAGACTGCACTGATGTAATAGTAACAACTGTGGAACAACAGCCTGAGGACTACACCGGGACACCACTGCACTTCTGCTCTAGCCAATTCCATACCCAGCCTTTAACACTGATGCCTTGATGCCTCTCCCCAGGTCAAGACTGATGCTTTGTAACACACACACACACACACAAAAAAAAAAAAAAAAAAAGTTGTTGTCTAACTTCTGATTTAAGTTCTACAACAACTTCTGATTTAAGTTCTACAACAATTGCTCAAGCTACTACTATAGTTCTGGCTTTCCTCAGCAGTAACAGATGCTTTACTATTTTCTCCATGCCAAAATCTCCCATGCACAGAACGCATTTCCGTACAACTGTAGCAGCACAAGTTCCTTCCACACAAAATCCATGAATCTCAGATAAAAATAGTGAAGAAAGATCAAACAGGATTTTTTTTGTGATAAATTAAAACTTTTAAGATGAACTTCAAAGCCTTAGATTTTTGTTGAACAAATATATAAATATTAGATAAGTAGGTATTTAGATTAGCCTTTCCTCAGTTGCAGAGCTGTTAATTTCTATTAACTCACTCTAATTTGAAGGTGAATTATGTGCACCTCAAAGCAAGAAGAAGCCATTGCTATAGCAATTGCAAAGTCGTAGATATATGCAGAAATATACAGAAACATACATGCAGATACACATGTATATTTATATACACATCTACCTCCTGTGACCACATTTCACCTCCCCTAGATCTAAAGACAATGTTCAGTGTGAGCTTCAATGTTTCTAGTCAGGCACACAGGAAAAAAAAAGGGGTTGTAGGATTGATACCAAACTAAAAGCTAGGCATTTGACATCCCATTTATACTATTCGGGATGTATGTGGTATGTCATAAGGTGCAAGATCAAAATTACCATGTGCTTTATAATACACGGCAAAATCATACACAAACCTTCAGGACTGAAGAACCCTCTGTTCTAGAGACTGGCCCTACAGAAGCTGTTAAATAACTTTGTTCTTTGTTAAATAACAGATATATTGCCCAAACTGACCTGGTTCAGCTTCACTTGGCCAAAAGACTTACTGCGATTTTAGTCAGGTTGCAAGTCCTTATACCCCAGGGCCACTATAGCATCTTTGTGGTTGGATGTCATCAGAATGACGTCTTTGAAAGCACAGAAATAAAAAAGTTGGATATTTAAATGAAATGGTCATTCACAGAAAGTTGCAGTTAAGCAGCAGCCTTTCAAGAGATTTCCGAAGCTGCCAAAGCTGAGGTTTACTGAAACTACGACGCAGCCCTATCAATCCAATGACAAGCAGTCTGTGCAAGCAAAGCTCTAGCAACAGCCTGGATGCTTATCACTGGTCACAACAAAACCATCTTTTTGGTCTCCAATCAAATTAGCAGCATTCAGCTTAGAAGCAGTTAATGGGAATAGAACTTCAAAAATATATTAACACTCAAAGCATAACAAGGGAGACAGGAAAAACAGGCCCATTTTTGTCTCAGATTTTACAAAGGCTCAAAGCACATTGAAACACTGACACAGTTGTCTATGACCTATTAACACATCTTTAAGAACAGAGTTTCTCATAGCAGATCAGCTGTACAACATAATTTATAGCTCGGTTTCTCCAGTCAGTCCTTCTGCCATGCTTAAAGGGGAACAAATGCCTCAAATTGCACAGGTTTGCTCACAAGCCCTCAATTTGCAATGACTTAATACGAGTCTATATTTACATCAATTAAAACTTTCTAAAGGTCTAAGAAAAGATTTATCATCTAGATGATTCTACCAAGATGCTTCTTCCTAGTTTAAACAGATTTAAAAAACTCTTGAAAAAATAGTGTGTATTTTATTAGCGTAAACAATAAAGCTCAAGTTGAGAGCTCATCCTCCAAAGTGTTACAAACATGGAACTTTTTCAAGAATGAAATAAACACAAGGAAAAAAAATAATAGATCTATTTATAGATTATATTAAGTAGTCAAACGTATTTGACAACACATCTTAGAGATAAGTTACCCTTATCCTTCTTTGCTCAGTTTCTAGATTAGATGCTAGCTTAATGCATTAATGGTATTTGAAGCAAAGAAGCTCACATAAATGCTAATTAATATCCAAACAAGCTTTTAACAGGCATGTTTCCTGAGTACTATGGTTATGGCTGAATATATTTTTGTTGTATTTTAATGTTACATTGGAATGTACATGAATCAGAACAAAACCAGTGTAATGTTTATTACTGCTATACAAACTACTCATTACATATCTTAATACAGTTGATCAACAACTTAGAACAGCCTATTACCATTTGATTTTTAGCACTATTAGATATTGCACTTTCCTGAAAGCATGCACTTTTCTGAGAGAAGGGAGAAAAAAATACATTTATATAACATGACTACAGAATACTCAGAGATGTATCCCAAAAGACTAAGCCAAACTGTCATATACCACCAAATTCCTTAATCAGAATATGTATTTTTTTAATATAGTGCCTTACATTATCCATGTTTCAGTTAGCCTACTCCAATGGCAAGTTAGATCAGACAAATTATAGGAATTGTCCTCTCAGAACGGATTCATTAGGACTGTATTACATCAAGAAACAAAATACTTTAAGTTGTGCATGTATTAAATGAAAATCAGCAAACTTTTTATTGAGATCTTCCTATAACCTAGAATCCAGACGGAAAAAAAAAAGAAGTTTTCTTCATCTCTATATAGAGTTTGATTTCCAAGCTTTGAGATATGACAAATGTTGAATTAAGACACATTATAGAAAATGAGAACCTAGGTGAGGCTGGCTCTATTTATGCATCAGAAAGCATCAAGAGGAAGCAATCTGTTTTGCCAACACATCTATGTCAGCAAAAAACATGAAAAGAGCTGCACTCTTAGAGCTATTTCCACCGTACCAGTAAAATCCAAAGCTACATTTATATTAAGATAGTCTCCCTGTCCCTAAGGCCACAGATTTTGCTTATTTGCAAAAAGCACAGGCAAGATGATATTGCTTTCAAACAATCTACTTCATTTAAACCTAATTGTTTACACCCATAATACTTAAACGCTCTACTAATAAAGCCCTGCTTACTTGCTAGTGCATATTAATATTATTTAATAAATGGCATTTGATTTCCTGTACAAGACTTGGTGCCTAGATTATACAATTTATCCTGGGGGAGAAAGGATACCATTCCTGCTGTCCAAGTGGACCAGGTACTTCAAGGGTTTTATTAAATAGCAGCCCTACTTATCTATGGGCTTTAATAACACTGAGCCAGACTAATCAGAGGACTTCAGTCAACGGCAGCCTACACCAATTTCTTTATCATCTCTTCCAGAACTCCCTGGCACCTATAAAGTACTTAGTTCATTCACTTGAACCTAAATATAATTCCAAAAGCCAATTACTCCACACAATCTAAGGCAATAAAGACGCGAAAATAAAAAATTGTTTTCAATTGCGCTCACCCACTCTTCCACTTCTATTTTTAGATCCCATTTCAACTTGGAAATGAAGTGATGAGTAACAGTAATTCCTTTTCCACAAGCTTGCCATTGCTTAGCAGCAACCGTATATCCTGCGCTTAAATGAGGAATATTACCTCCCTCTTCCCTTCCTCCCAGAAAAATTGCTGCTATTAAAGAAACCGGAGGATATGGGAGTTCTTCACCCCCTCCGTTTCTTTCTTATTTCTCCACTTCAGTTATCTTACATATCATCTAAGTACAGCTTTGTGAAAGAAGCGCAGCAAAAATACATTCGTTCTTAGCAAAAGAATTCCAGTAATTACAATTCTTGTGGCCACCCTAATCTAGCCACCCAGCTTTAATACACACAGATGAACACTGCAAGCAATGAGAATATTCATGTCACGGACCAGCCTTCTAGTTTCCTGGTTTCCCTTTAATGTATTATGCAGAAATAAAGCATAATGAGTTTGAAATATAAAGCATTATAAGGACAAAACAAACAAACAAAAAAGCCTCGATTGCAATCCCTTCCAGAGGATTTAACACTGCTGGCAAGGCAGCGCAGGACTAAGGTGCATTGCCTGAAACTATTTTCTACAATTGGGTATTCCTGTTTTTAAAAGGCACTTTCTTTCCTTGCTGCTCTATGAGAGCCAGAGCTTGCTACTTGGGCAATTAAAAGCTATAAACGTGCTGACAAAGAGACAAATGCAAAAAATACTAAGTTTTTCCCTGCAGAAACACTGCTGCTCATAAGAAAGGATGAAAAAAAAAAGAAAAAAGAAAAAAAAAGGAAATCCACGGGCGCGCACTTTGACTAGAACAGGCTATTGATGAGATGAGGAAGGGCCACGTTTGGTCACAAAACCCGGCATTTCTGGCATTAACCGAACGGCTGTGGAAAAACTACCGCCCTCCCCGTGCAGGGGACCCTTCCCGCGGGTCGCAGGGGCCGCCGCTCCCGCGGCCGCTTCCTCCCCGCGCGCGGCCCTTGCGCAACATCCGCGCCCGAGCCTAAGGCGGCTCCTGCATCCAGGGGGGATTTCTCCCCCCCCTCCTTTTTTTTTTTTTTTTTTTTTTTTTTTTTTTTTTGTTCCCAGTCACTACCCAGAGCCGGGGCGGAAGGATCCCCCCAGCTCGAGCCAAGGGCGCCGTGGGGCCGCCCCCCTCCGCGGCCACACGGGCCGCTGTCAGCAGCGCCTGCCCGCCCAGCCGGGATCATTGTTCCCGGCGGGAGCCTCCCGCCCAACGGGAGCACCCGCGGCGGGCGCCTGGCGCAGCCCGAACGCACCGGGAGCCCCGGAGCTCCCCAACCCCCGCGCCGTTAGGCGGAGGGAAGCGGCGGCAGGAAGAAAGGACGAGGGATGGAGCCGGGGGGATGGGGCGCGGATTCCCGCGGGGAAGATGGAACGCGCCGCGGGGGGAACGGGAGCTGCCGTGCCCGACAAGGGGCGGGAAGGACGCGGCGGGGCCGGAGGACGCCCCGGCCGCTTTATCTCCTCAGGGAGGGAACCGGGGCGGGGGGGCAGCTCCGGTCCATTTCCCAACGGCCGCTGTCCGCAGCGTGTGTGAGGGGGGAAGCAGCGTGGGGCGGGGAGGCGACGCCGCTGCCCCCCCCGCCCCCGGCGGATCCCGTTGCGCCGCCGCCCTCGCTCACCATGAAGTCGCTGGCGAAGTTGTCCTCGCCATTGTGGTCCGTGTCCTTCATGGCGCGGACGCGCCGGATGAAGCGCCGCAGGATCTCCTCCTGGCTCATCCTGCCCGCGTCCCCGCCGCCGCGCTCGCCGCCCGCCGCCGCCGCCCCGGCCCGGCCTGCCCCGCGGCCGCGCGCACGGCTCCCCGCCCGCTCACGGCCGCGCGGCCGCCCGCTCCATCCCGCCCCCCGGCCCGCCCCGGCGCCGCCGACAGCGCGACACGACGGAACGGCCGCCACCTCCTTCCCCTCCCCGCGCAGGCGCCGCCGGCCTTTGCTATTCCCGCCCCCGCTCTCCGCCCATTGGCTGCTCGCGCCACAGCTCCCGCCGCATTGGTGGTGACACACGCTAATCACAGCCCAGCCCCGCCCTGGAATGGGGGGGGGGAAGCTGCGCTCCGCTCTTCACCCCGTCCAGCCCCGCCGGCCCCTCCCGTTTCCCACGGATGGGACCTTCCGCGCGGCGCCCAGTGGGGCTCTGGGAGGGACCACGGGGCAGCGAGGAGGGGGGAGCGCAGCGCCTTGGCGCGAGTACAATAGCAGGGCGGGCCGGCGCCGCGCGGCATGCCGGGAGCTGTAGGCGCGGCGGGGCCCGGGGCCGGTTCTGGCTCGCACCGAGGGGCGCGGGGCTCCCGGCGGGAAGATGGCGGGCCCGGGGCGCGCACCCGGTGCCGCGTTTCTCCTTTTCGATGTTTCTGTTACAGCCGCGCGGCGGAAGCGGCCGCCCCGGCGTGCGCGATTGTCGGTGGCGCTCGGGGACCGTCGTGTTCGGAGCGCTGCCAGGAGCCGGTGAGAAAAGTCCCGGCAGGAAGAGGGTTTTTTTTATCTCTTTCCTCCCCAGAAATGCTGTGTTGCTGCAAGGGAAGTGCCTGCAGGGACGCAAGGCATTTTTACGTGAAAACATTTTATTTTATTTTATTTCTTACTTAGGCGATGTTGGATGTTTTAGTAGTATCAAAACTTTTGGAGACAGTAAAATAAGTGAATGCTATTTCTGCTCCTTTTTCCATTTTCTTTTTTTTCTTTCTTTCTTTTTTTTTTTACATTAAGAGGTTAATTTATTGTGATACTAAGAACATCAAGTTTAAAATGTTTATTCTGCCTCTATATTTGGCTTCAATGAAATCAAAAGGGAAAACTTTGGGCTTTGGAGTGAAGCAGTCCAGCCGTAGCTGAAAATGCCCAGAGCTTCTCAATGAAGGTTTCAGAGCTAATGTGTCAGGAAGCAGCAGATGCTTTCTCCCCCTGTGCACACAAACACACCTGTATCCTTTCTTTTTGATAAGATTAACTTGATTAAACTCATTAAGATACTGCCCACATGTTTGGTTCCCTGATTGCACTTACAATTTCTGCTTCAGGAAAACAAAATAATTTTATGTGTGTGTATATATAGCATAATAAATACATTTGGTAATGTGTTTTTGTTGGTGGTAGTGGTGGCTTTATTGTTTTTTTTCTTTCTTTTTTCTTTTTTTTTTTTTTTGATGAAGAGCTAAACAGGTGTTACTGACGTAGTAAATCCAATAAAATTTTGTAGCACAGATTAATGGTGTGCAATGGATGGGGACCATCCATTAAACCAGGTCAGGGAAGTGATTCAGCTGAAAGAAAATGTAAGAGAGTGTGCTGTGTTTTGTTTTGTTTTCCTGTCGGATGATGCTGTTAAGCTGGGTCTACTGCTGAAGCAGCGGAGGAAAGACTAAGTGAGCTGGGCCTGTTTAGGCTGGAGAAGACTGAGAGGGGATCTTATCGACGTGTACTAATACCTGAGGGGAGGATGTAAAGAGGATGGGGCCCAACTCTTCTCAGTGGTGGCCAGTGACAGGACAAGGGGTAATGGGTACAGGTTGAAGCGCAGGCAGTTCCACCTCCATGTGAGGAAGAACTTCTTTCCTGTGAGGGTGACAGAGCCCTGGAACAGGCTGCCCAGAGAGGCTGTGGAGTCTCCTTCTCTGGAGATCTTCCAAACCCGCCTGGATGCCACCCTGTGCCACGTGCTCTGGGTGTCCCTGCTGGAGCAGGGGGGTTGGGCTAAATGATCTCTAGAGGTGCCTTCCACCTTCAGCCGTTCTGGGATTGCCACCTTGTAGTAAAGTTAGTGAAAGGACATGTTCTCACTTTCAGCCCAAATCACTGTCCATTAACTCAACATAGAGTGAAGTTTTGTGCTAAGGCACAGGACTACGAACCGTGGAGCTGCTGGTGCATGGACACGCATTTCTTTCTGCAGCCTCTGCTGCAGAAGCAGTTGTCTGTGGCAGAGGGACTGCTGGAAAATTGAGAGGCTTTGTGTTCTTGTATGATTTGTCAGAGACTTCAGCTTCTTAAAAGGTCTTATTTTTTAACAGTGGATATCCATGGGGGCGGAGGATGGAAGGACACATCAAGAAATTGGGAGAGAGATTTAGTGCTGTGCTGAGGTACTGAAGCTTGCAAAACTTCCCTGTACGTTGAAGCCTCAACTCCACTGCACAGAAGTAGCATGAATATCCAGCACAAACACACCAGCTGTGAGAGTCCAGTCCCCATTTCATGTCCTTTCCTCCAGTCACCACAAATAACCATCGTAAAGAGCCACAAAGATGTCTATTTGCTTTGACTTCTTTTCTTTTTCTTCTTCTCCTACCTTAATGCAGCATTAAAGGAAAGTATAGAAAGAACATAAGAAAGGAAGGAGGGATAAACATACACATAGACAGAAAGGGCACTAAGTGATCAGCAAGAAGGATAGATGTGACTGGGAAGACCCAGCGAGTATATGACCAAAATAGGTATGGGAGTCATAACAGTAACAACAGTGATGATTCTTCATAAAATCTTTTCATGTCATCTTGCTTGATTCCTTCTGCTTCAGGAAAGTTACCCGGTTTGCTCAGCAGTTGCTTGGCAAACCTGTTCAGCAGGCTGCAATGTAGAACAGGTAACTGTAAAAAAAACGATAGCTGGGACTAAGCACCACTGAAAAGTCTTGAACACGGTGTGGTCTCCCTCACTCAACTCACTTATTCATATGTCAGAGTAGCAGAGGACTTGATTAGCAGAAAAAGAATGGTCACAATTTATAGCATTTGTTCATTATTGCCCTATATTAAAAACACACAAGTTGTCACCCTGGACTCGTTCATAATCCCTTTTGTATTGCAATAAACTATTTTAAACTAGCAAGTGTAACAGTGACCTTTCTTTTGAGTTACCTGATAAGAAGAATATACAACCTAAGACACCTTCCCCCCTGCCAGCCTGTGCCACTGGTCAAAAGAGAAGTACTCACAAAACAAAGAAATTTGAAATACCTGGGTGGAGAACTTTGCTCAGCATTGTTTGCATATGCATGTGTGCATGTCAGACTTGCCAGATATTCCTGAGCACAACCCCAAGAGCACTGGTTTTACTTCCCTCTGCCTTGCAAATGTTGCACTGGGCTGTCTCATCTCTTCACCATGAACACAAAAACCTGAAGCAACTCTTTAACCCACACTTTAGATCTGAAACTCAAAGTGTCTGAGGTAAGCCCAGACATCTGACCAACATAGCATGTGTGCATGAGTGTATGTTTGTGTAGCTGCGGGAGAGAGGTGGAAAAAGAGAGTGAGACACAAGGTGAATTACTCACCCTCCAGAGAAAACAGCAAGAAGCTGCAACCCAAATCTGTACATTGAGGTCATCTCTTAGCAATCTCCCAAGTATGGCCTTGGAGAGAACTGGGTAGCTCACCTGCCATTTTTCTCCTTACAACCTCATTTTGCTCCTCTCTCCAGCACAGCTGCTGCAAGGAAGAGGCCGGGCAGTTTTCAGAGGTAGCTTCCTACATTGCCACAAGATGAGTCTGTGTTAGCTGGTGAGCGTGTTCCCACACAGTGCACACACTATTCCTGTGCTCAGCAATGGCTGGGCATAGGAGGAAGAAGCACGGTCCCAAACTTCCCAGATTTCCAAACTCCAGTTTGCCGGGATGCAGTGAAGGATGCTGGCATTCACCTCCAAACTGGTTGTAGTGTCGGTTCTGGTGTGGCCTTGGAGCCATGCTCAAAAGAAGAGCACAGATCTACCCGCAACTCTGTTCCCTAAAGAAATCAAAGAGAGCCTGTAAGCTGCAGGGGAGGCTGAAAGAGCTCTGAATGAGGGCATCATCTTCTCTCTGATTCCTACTCTCCACGGCAAAATGAGGCTTTGTATGTGCCTTGTAAACTGTCAGGATTGCATTACAGTAATAGTTGACTTTGTCAATAATTTCTCCTCCTCTTTGCAATAGCCCAGAAAGGCTCAGATTTTAGCTAGCTGTTTGGAGTAACATTATATTAGCAACAGTGGAGTGTAATTAATTTATTGTTATTGCATATTAATGATAACATGTTAATATTAACATATATTAATAATAGTATTAAATAATATACTATTATTGCTCAATTTTCCTCCTATTGCTCATTTTTTTCCTACTTTCTGACAAAAGCAGTGCACTGCTATATTTACATATGCAGAAATATCTGTACCATTGAAGACATCAGCTGAAGTACAAGTTGGGATAAGGATGCAGCACCTAAAAGAACTAGCACACGGAGTATGATTGCCAGGAAGCTGTTCAGCAGCAATAGGGGGCACATGAGTGTGAAACTAAGTCCAAATGAAACTTTGTCTTTGTCTTTGATCTGAGTAATTGAAATACAATGTGTCTCTCCATGAATGTCAAAATGTTTCATACTGGTTGAAAATAGTTAAATGAAACATTTGAGAATATCAGTATCAAGTACTTCTGCATACAGTGATGCTCAAAACATATTTATACTTGGTCACTTTTGTTTCAAAAGAGGATAAAAATAACCATATCCGGTTTTCAACACCTAGGTTATAAGTAACATCCCCCTGAATTCTCGAAATACTCATTTTGCAGGCAAAGCTTATGGACTTAAAATTTTAAGAAGATACATTGTATCCTTTGTATAGAATTAATAAATTGAATCCTTGGTTTAAATCCAAAACTAATTTAATTTTAAATGAGTCATAAAGTCCCTATCAGTGTCTGAATGTTCCATTCATACTAATTAAGTTCAAGTGACCCTTGAATTTCTTGACATTTCCCTCCATTACTTTCTGTTCTGCAAAGATAAGACTCCTCTTCTATAACCACCACTAAGACTTTTATTACAGTTTAACATTGTGTGACTTTCCTCTCTCTCTCTTTTTTTTAATTTACTTATAATCTCTTCTTTGGGTCTTCTGGGATTCATTGCATTACTAAAATATTTATGTGATACTCTCTATATAGTTAACAAATATTTTAGGTTATATTTAGGGACATTCATGAGGAGGAGGTAAGTCAAAGTCTGGGTTCTTACCTGCAACCCTGCACATGTGCGCACACACAGACACGCACATTCACCTTCCGTGCAGAGAGAAACTTTGCTCCTGCTGCCGCATCTATTTTAATGAGCTTCAAGTCTAACACGATTTTCAGATGCTACTAACATGCAATGGAAACTAAAATAAGCACACGCATGATAATCATCAATGTGAGCATTCACCAGGAGCACTTCTGAAAATGAAAATACTGAGAAACATTGCCCAGGCTTGGACGTTTTCTGTTTAACTTTTAAGATATATATTCTATTGACAATATTTTGTTTGATTTTTGTGTATGTAAAGAAAAAAAAAGTGTTTTTTTTTTGAGAATACAATTAATATCTTCAGCCAGATTTTAACATTATTAAAAATAAATGGCACGCAGGCCCCAGGCGTGAGACCACTTTGTGGTCTTTTGATAGCTACCTTCTGAACACTTCATTGTAAACCACAGATACGCTTGACTTATTTTTACATGTTTCTGATTCCTGCTGCTGGACGTAAGAGAACATATCGGGTGCTATTTTCTGTCTCTCTCTGTTTTAAACCAATTAAAACTGGACTTAGGATTTGCAAAATGGAAATCCTGCTATCGCTGGGCTCCTCTGTCCGCTTGCAGAGGTCTGTTTTGCTGTGAGCCAAAGGGCAGCTGCAGGGCTGTTGTGGGCTGCTCGGAGGGAACCTCACTTGTCTGCTTGTAACAAACCTTTCAGAAAGGGCATTCCCAGCCCCGGCAGCAGCGCTTCGGAAAGGGGAACGCACGGAGCAGAAGAAAGCCCATACACAGGGCATGTTAGGTACTCTCAAATCTTTGCCTACAAATATCAGAAAAAGGGTGAAAAAAAATGTCAGCATGTTTAAAAGATGCCAGGAAAGAATCTGAATATTCAAATTCAACTGGTAATTTTTCAAATTTTCATTTTGAAATCAGTTATTTAAATAAACAATTTGCACTGCCACTTGAAAAAGAACACCCAAAATCTTAGCTCTAAAATCTTGTGTTAATAAAACTGAAAGATTGATAAAAACTGAAGGTGCTTTGTATCATTTTCACTGTCTGCTGTTTGTATATCAGTCTCAAGAGCAAAATAATAAATCTTTTTACTATCAGTTTTAAGGTTCTTACCCATTAGTGCAGCAATACTTGTAAATAAGTCTCAGTCTTGTGTTTGCCTCTATTTTTACATTAATGGATGTGAACCAAAATATTTCCACTCTCTAAAATCTGCTTTTCCTATATTTTTTTTTAGATAAAATCTGGGCAAACTGTTCTTTTAGCTGGCATTAGCATTTTCTGGACACATGTAAAATTCTATTTTATTCAGAAAATTCTCCTAAAATAACAATAACAAGGACTGAGACTGCTGCTACTAATGCATTAGATACGCTGCTGAAACTGAGCTGCCCTAGAGTCCTGCAGCTGAAATGCCTGTTGCTACGAGCATTGCTGCTCCTAATGGGCAGCTCAGATTCTCAATTACTTGATAGTTTATTTTAATTTTTAATAGTCTCTGAAGGGACTTAGTGAGCTCCTCAGTTTGGGGAACAAACTTGGAGGTGGGGGAAAATTTGAACCCCATGTCCCATGGAAATTATATTGCAGGGAGCCACCCTCTAAGTGGTCAGGTCTTTTTTTTTTTTTTTTTTTTTTTTTTTTTTTTTTTTAGCAATACATTCAAATATAGCTACAGTGCTGACTCTGCTTTCCAAAGTGAATTTTCCCACATAACTAGACAAGAGTTTTAGTATTACATCTAGCATAAAACACTTAAGAAAGTGGCATAAGCCCAACATACAGCGAGCTCCATGATGTTCATATTGCTTTGTTTGAGGCCACAACAATAGTTCTATTGTGTAGGGCAGTGTTCTTAGAAGTGGAAGGAAGGCTGCGCACAGGCTTCCAGATTGCTCCAGAAATATGATGGTGACACCAGACTGGTTCATGTAAACAGGAAAAAGAACCAGGATGTAAACTGGGCTGATTCCATATTCAGTAATACTCAGCTAAAAATAAACAGGTTGAATAGAGGTAAGAAAGCCAGTTCTCACTGTAAACTGTTTCAGGCTTAAGTGTTTCAAGAGCTGATAGAGGGTAAAATTCAAATGAAAAAAAAAAGTCTGAACATTGGTTTATCAATATTTCTCTAATTAGATTTCAGATAAGGAGAATGACAAGGAGAATGGAGATCTCTTCCCCGGGAAGATTAAGAGGGCTTGGAAGTGAAGAACAGAAAAGACACGATCACTCCATAACTGCGTCGGGGATTAGAAAAATGACAAAGAAGTTCTGCTTAACCCAAAATACAATTTAGTCACAGGAATAAATAAATATATTGGCTATCAAATCTGGAAATGATTAGGCATCTAATTCTGAGAAAAATAAGGACTTCTAAAAAAAAAATCTCTGTAGGAGTGACAAGGTGCAGTTGTTTAGTTTATTTATTCCAGTAAGGAATTTTGCTATTGCTATTACCTGCAAGACCACTGGGTTCACATCGGCCGGGAGATCCCCAGCATCATATGTTTCTTATGAAGTCTCTGATTTTTGACCATGCTTATATCAAAAGGAAAGTCTTTCAAGAAAGGAACAACTCTTCAGAATTTATTTTGCTGACATGAGCAATACGCATTAGAGACAAGCCAGTGATGAAGTTCTCCTTCTGCAGAACTCTCTTTGCAATGCTGTTCTGGACACTGCCCTTCAATGCATATGAGGTTTCCAATGAAAATGTAGAGAAAAAGAGTTGGCAATTCATTTAGCTTTTGCTGCTTTGGTGCCTCCATCAGATATGCCAGGTGTCATCCTGAAGGCTGGAAGCCTGATGAGCTATTAGTGAAAAGCAAAAAAAAAAAAAAAAAGGCGTAATAACCTAAGGTAGGACTAAAATCAAGGAAACTGAAGTTTGGCACATCTGTCCCTCAAATTTTGGAAAAGATGAACATAGGGCAAGAACTGGAATAGAATAGCAAAAGTCACGAAGTTCAAGCTCTTCCCACCATGTGCAAACACAGGGCATAATCCTATTAATAACACTGTCAAGTGTCATCTCAAAATAAGTCATGTTTTTCTCCACCGGTCCCACTGGAAGACTGTTCCAAAACCTCTTTGCTATACTGTTAGGAGGCTTTTCTTATTTCCAACCTCTGTTTTTCAAGGATGCATTTTTTTCCTGTACCAAGTATCTCTTCCTCTCATTCATTTTAGTCTTTGTTTTATTATATTACAAAAGCTACAGTTTTACTCTCCTTTTACACCATGAGTTCATAATCATTCCTAACAGCGCTCCTCTACATCCAGAAAACTGAAGTAATTATTTAAGTTGAATCAATCTTTCTTGGATAAGGAGGATTAGAACTGCACAAAGATCCAGACCACACTTCACTGAAAACAGCACTGAACTCTGGGTCTGCTCACCAGGGATGGAGGATAAAAGTCACAATGAGTAGGTGCAACTTCCAGGGAAAAGAAGAAAACAGAGGATGAAGATTTTGGAAAACTGAGTGCTTAAGAGCGAGTAAGAGGGAACCAGAATGACACGTTTGGGACTTGTTCTTGCCACCTAAGAACAGCAGGAAGGAACAGCCACAGGAGGAAAAGGAACTGCTCGATGGGGCAATCATCACTATTTTACTATGCCCCATATACTAACAGTGCGTATATCAATGAACTGTAGATATTCATGTAAAATATTACACTTCGTACCTCTACATATACCACAGACAGAGACGAGATGAGATAGCACAAAAATTTAGCTCTCTAAAGCCTTTCTAGACAGCTATTGTACATAAAATGAACCTGCTTTCATAGCATTGCTCTGCAATGGGACGGGGTTCGCTCTGTTCCTGTTACTCAGGTCTCTGAGGATTTGTCTGTCTTCTTCATATACTAATTACTGATTTGAGAATGCCTCTAACTTTCTGCCATTGAAAATTTAGTTAACATGTTCTTATTTTTGGCCACTGATAAAGATGAGAACTAAAACTATTAAATGATAGTGTGCCTAAGACTGATTATTGAGAAATCCTGCTTGCAACCAGCACCCAGAAGACCATCTTGCGAGAGCCTCTGTTCTATTCTCCTTTAGACAGTTTCATTTTTACCTTACATTTCTTGCACTAATTCCCATCTCTTTACCATAACTAGTCATGTTAAACAGTATCTCATCAAAACAGTCTATTAAGGTTAGATTTACCTCCTCTGCTTTGCCTTTATTTTTAAAGAAGAAAAAAATATTAGTATTGAAGCTGGACACATGTTTTTGTGACCAAGATGGAATATTTTTAATAAGCTGCTTTCTCTCAGCTGGCATCTGTATTCCCCCTTTTTGTGTTAACTTTGATGGAACAAAAGGATCTGGAGATTCAAAAATATTTGCATGCCTTATGGAATGTTCAGCAGTTAGTTAAACTGAGTTCCATATTCTGAATACAGAGACTTTGGTCTTCTTAGTTTCACAGTAAACTAAAAAATATACTAAAATTTATACACTTACCAACTGAAACGAAAGAGGAAGAAAAAAATGATTCAGTTGTGATAAAAGGAAATTTGTACAAAGAATGAAATCAGTTGTTAAATTTCTGCATTATTCATTGAAGAAAAATAACCTGAGATTCTTCTAAAGTAATCTCTTTTCCTCCTTTTATTCAGCTCTTATATATGAAAATGTGGGTATTGTGCAAACAAATCAATCATAAAACTCTGCTTTGCAGTGCATTTTTTTTGGCTATCATTTTTGAAGAAGCAGTCTCGAAAGTGCTAGTAAGACTTCAGCATTAACAGAACTTCTTTGCACTAGTCAGAATTGATTATTTATACATGTCCTTGTTAAATAATTTAACTTTAAAACAATTCACTTCTTTTCCCTACTGGTTGTTGCACCAATTTATACAGTTCCTGTAGCTAGTAGTGAGCACATTTTTATTTCCATTCAGTACAAAAGCAAATCTAGTTGATACGAGTCAGAAATCATTATACTTGGTTATGTTTTCTAAGTGCAACAAGTTCTTTATCTGGTGGAATAAATGACATATCTACTGCATTGCCAGATGTGTAGTCAGTGGGGAGCCTTCTGCCAACAGGTTCTTTGATGTTGTTTTCGCATCAATATTAACCACCTCAATCAAAATGCAAAATTCATGCTAGCTGCCATCTGGATGTCTATACTGTCCTGGGACTTGGTGTTTACAAGATGAGAATGGATTTCTATTTATTAATATAATTTTGCATACTGAATTAGCAAGATATAGGTTATCACAGAGTGCTAGAGTGTATACTGAGCTCTTTCAAAGCACTATGTGTGAAATAATGTAACTGGATGGAAATTATTAAGACTCAGAAAGAGAAAGACAGCATAAGCATGTGGGCAGAGCACTAGAATAAGTGCTGCCTTTCATTGCAGAAATCATCTTGTCTCATGTCAAAGAAGCAACAACGCCAGTTTAAAAATGCTGCCATTTGTGTGAGGAGAACCCACTTGAGTACTTGTACTTGATGTTAGCAATATTCACAAAAAATGTGTAAAAAGTGAGAGGCAGATATAGTCCATCTGATGCTCCAGCACATGTGCAGTGATAGGTGCACTGCTTGGGCAGTTGATATTTATACACATGATTATGACTGCAGTATTTTGGAGGGATATATCTGCTAAGTGGCCAGAAAGTCTCTCAGAATAAGATAAAATCCCTCAAAATAAGATAACTGAAAACCAGGTCAAATCTCTCATCTATACCCACAAGCATATACATCTGTACCTCTCTTGGAAATACCTGCAGAATCAATTGGACTCTATTTGGAATATATTAGTTTTCTCCTGAACAAACATAAACTCAAGAGCCTATGATGCTATAAACCAATTATTTTATTTTCCAGAATTTCTCTGGCAGAAGCAAAGAAGAGGCAATATCATAGCCGAATGCTTTGGATATTAATACAAAAATCTGAAAAAAGTGATTATTCCAGGTGTGTGCAGACAGCTACTGAAAGTGAATGCTAAAGAAGGGAGGTATATTGCCTCCTGGGTTTAGCCTACTTTTATTCTTGTCCTTCCCTTCACTTAAACAAATCCAGTGAAGCCAATGGGTGACAGTATTGTAAAATTTGTTGAACAAAATATATGATCTTCTAATGTGCTCAGCCAAATTCAAATCCCTGATCTACAGTTAAGCTTGAGCCTAACTGCTGCCTGAGTATTTTTAGATTTGGTTCATTCTAAATGAAACATGAAATTGTCTTCTAGTTCACTGAGAGAAAGGGCGATCAGCACAGGGGACTCTGCACAGCAGCAATTTCTGAAGAGTCTTCGCGTGCCCACTAATCCAAGTTCTCTGACAGAATCATTAAAATGTGTTGGCAGCACAGACCTTTTTGACACCATCTGCCTGGATTTCCAAAAATTTGCACTACTAGAGGCTCCCGAGGAAGTTAATCAGACATGAAGAAATGTTCAAAAGATAGGAAAAATACCTGTTTTTTACAGCAGGGAAAGATCACAAGAAGAGACCCATATCAATCTATGCTGAAATCCGTATTCAACACAGACCACAATTGATCGGAAAAAGAAGTGAGGAATGGGGGTGAAAACATTTGCTGGTGTCACTGAATTAGTCAGAGTAACATAGATTATTCCTTACTTCAAAGATCAACAGAAGAACCACCTATGACTTAGTGATGAGGCAACAAAAATTCACTGTAGATGAATGTAAAATGAACACAAACACAATGCTAGAAATCAGTAGAAATGGAATTAAGAACAAAAGAGAAAATGTTTTTGCTGTTGTACATGCACATGTACGTGCACATCCTCATCTTCAACAGTGCTTATAGTTTTTCACTCATCTGAAGAAACATATAGGTATACTGTAAAAGACAGAGATAAGGGCAGCAAGGATGATTAAAGATAGGAAATGATGACAGTATGAAGAACAGCTGAATAGATGGAGAGTTTCCATTCCTAAAGAGCTAAGAAGAATGACACTAGAGATAAATCACAAGTGTCCTGGACAACACAAATAGGAAAAAACTTCCAATACCTCTGTCCTAGAGGACATCTAATGAAACAAGAAGGTGCAAGTCTCCAAACAAATACAAGACTTGTCTTCACTCATCACATCATGAACTGGCCAAATTCCTCATGACAGGACACTGCAGATGCTAAAAATGTACCTGGATTCAAAAAGGAATATGATAAACAATCTTTGCTGGTCATTCAGTGGTGACCACTGTGGAAGAAAAGGTGCAGGGTCGGACAAATCTCTGATTTTCCATGTATTAGGATGAAATCAGGGCTATGCCCTGTCAGTGTAGTGTTTCCCAGCTGTCCACAGTGAAGGTGCTCTGTGTTGGGCCTTCAGGAGGAGGCTGGTGTTTCTGGCTTGCTGTAACCACGTGCATACACAGCCATGCTCTTCAGAAAAAAAAAAAAACATTGAACCTACTGGAGCCATAACATCCAATGGGCTGGGAAAGGCCAGGGTTTCCAAATCTATGTTGAACCTTCACTCCCAACTGTGTATGCTCATAGTCACTGGAAAAGCATCAGATTCAACAGGAATGGACTGCTGCATACCTCAAAATCTTAGATAAACACATGATTCTTCTATATTATCCTAGGCACTTTCTAAGTGGGAAAGAGGACAGGAGAAATTCAAGAGAAAACAGGTGGATAGTAATTCTACTTGGAATATTCTCTTTTATCTGGAGTGACTGTGTTATCTTTAACTTGGAAGACAGGTTTTAATATCATTTGGTGTTTTTTTTCAGTGTTTGCAAATGAGTTGCTGCTTCTCTCTAAAGGTCTGTGAGACGGTTGCTCTTCTTTTCCTTTGCCAGTGCATGTTGCACTTTCATAATGAGAGGTGGCTGAGGTAATGAGAACACTCTCAAATGTCTGCCTTTTTGCCCAGTGACATTTCTTCTCTGTACACAGGTGAAGGAGGCCCTTGAATGTAGAGGTGTGGCTCTGTAAAGAGGTAGGATCTTAATCATCTTCATTTGCCTTGGGTAGTGTTTGCTTTGCTATTTCAACACAGTTCTCAAAGTCCATTGACCTCTGAGTAATACAGGCTGCCAGTATGTCGAGGAAAGTCCATAGCTTTCAAATATTTAAAATTCTTGAGATATTTAATGTGTGCTGCTATCTGAAATAAGTTTGTCATAGGTGCCATTGCTGTCTTGTTGTGATTCATTTCCTTGCTGACTAACAAATGACTTAGCTGAAATTCTTTAAGAAGATAAGCTCAATAGTCAGCTGAGAGCAGGTCCTGGTCACCTTTGTGCCCAGATAATGCTGTTGCCAAAGGCTCTGCTAGCTGCTCTACAAGCTAGCACAGAGTTATTGTAATTATAAGTACTCTCAATATCTTCCATTTGTCGGAAAAGAGAAAAGCATTTTGGGTGGGTTCTCCCTTGTATTGGAATTGTATTGTATTTTTTTTCACTTGCCTCTGTTTTGGTTGGCACCATGTCACATGAGATCCGTGGGGTTTTTACAGTTTGTGCATTTTGCTTAGAACAACTATTTTTACTTCTTTTAGGACAAGTGAATTCTGCTACTTGTTTCTTTTGTAGTCTGCCCATTTTATACCAGAATTTTTTTCATTTGTTTAAAAAAAACTGCATTGTTTTTATCTATTTTCTAATAAATCATTTGTAGATTATAATAAGTGTACTTTGCTCTTGTCCCTCCTTATTTTTCCCTCTTTTACATCTTTTCATACTCTACAATAGAGAAAGTGAGGCCTGCTCATCAAAATTCCCTTCCAGGCTTACATTACATTATGAGTTATATTTTTCCATCTTTTAAGATTTCACACTGAGAACCTGGCAGCAGAGAATACAGAACTTCCCCGAGAATATTTTCTGTGAGTCTGTTATTTGCTTCACTCCTGCAGAGTTGGTCCAGACTGTAATCCTGGCAATCCCTATCATTCTGTCTCACTTCTTCAAAGCTCTGGTACAGGCTTTATGGTTTCCATGAATCTCACAGCAAAGCATAGAAAGTTCCCGAATGGCCCGGGATGAACTTTCTGACATCCAGTGACAACAGAAAATAATTCTGTTCCTGCGTGAGCAGAATTCTGCTACATCAGCGCCGACATCCTCAGTTTGCTCCATTTTCACCATAAGGCTGCTCCAAGCGCTGCTTATGAAGCTCTTATAAACCTGCAGTGTTTTCTCATACTACAAACTCAGGAATTGGCAGGCTTTCCAGCACACACACTGCTTTCAGCAGGTAGCTCAGGATACACAGTCAATGGTCAAGAAACAAGAGCCCCCACTGATCTCACATTCCTGACTTCTCTAGAAGGCAGCTTTATACCTGGCTCTGCACATTTGTTATAGATTCCTCTCATTCCAGGTTTAAAAGCTTAAGCAAATGTAATTCACCAATAATGAATGACTCAGTTTCTGTTTTACAAGGAGTCATATTTTAAGCCTGAAAATGCCACATATGACAACGCGTGTTGATTGCTGGCACCCCCAGCAGCAAGCACAGTAGCTCCTGGGCAGCCAGCAACCTGCTACAGCAAGGTGGGACAGATGCGTGTGGCCTTTATAGCAGCCAGGATTTCTGTGACAGGGGATAAGCGGCCTTGCTTACGCTGCTTGTCCCATATGCTTTCTGGAGGGGAATGGAGGTACCAGCTTTAGGGCTTATTCAGCTGTCCACCGAGAACAAGGGAACGGGGAGTATCGATAGCTCTGCAAGAATCTGGGGGGCACCAATTCTGGCACTTGTTCATTTACAGTCTTTCAGTAGCTGCTGAATTCTGAACCTGCTGTTTGCAGTACAGCCACAGGATAATGAAGCCTGGATGGCCTGAAGGAGATCAGCTTGCACTTTTATTCCATCTCCAGCAATAATTTGCAAAGGCAGAAAAAAAAATAACTTTGTAAAAATCATATTCCACCTTTGCAAAAAACACATGCGAAGTTTTAACATTTGAAAACACTTTCAGCTTCTGCATGAGAAACTGTGAAATTGCTGTTTCAAAATCATGGGTTTCTGAATGTAGGGTAATTACTTGTGAACAGTGTTATTACTTTATAATTAATAGCGGTGCATTATGGCTTGCAAATGCTGAGTGTTTTATCCTTTCACCCCTTGTGCTGTCATTTTGTATATGGTATTCATCACACACATCCCTAATGCCAACCTCATTTTGACCTACCTGTGCCCTCAACTCTTTTTCACAGAAACCCTCTTTCAGAAAGGTAAAACATTTTCAGCTATTTTTATTGTCACTTTTTGAATTTATCATTCACAATGGATTATGATAGGTAGCTACTGAACGTAGATTTCTCCTCATTAAGAGTTGATCTACCCTTCTTACACGTCTGCTAAGGCTGAACAAGAAAGAAGAATGACCGTGTCTTTAAAAAGTGCATACTTCTTTATACATTTTTAAACAACTGTTTGTGATAGAGGTAGAGAGAATACTTTCAGGTTGACTTTGCTAATGAGAGAAAGAATTCAACACAAAAGGGGATTTTTTCCAACAATGTGACTGGAAATAGGATCAAATTCTAAGGATTTACTAGTATTTCAGTTTAAATGTAGAAAGTATATGTCTAGAGAAATGCACCTGATCTTCACTAATGTGCACATAACTACTAAAAACATCCATGAAAATCCATTTCCTTCTTTCCTCAAGGTCAACAGTAAGTCAAGAGAATCTTACTTAAAAAAGTACATTTTCAAGCTGCAAAGAAAAGTTTAGCTGCAGAGATGAGGTTGAATGTCCTTTCAAACTAAAACAAATCCTCCTTGAATCTCTTCTCAATTCCAAAGAGATCTAATACATTTAGATTATTTGGTGCCTATATTTGACCTAAAGAAATGTTTGCAATTAAGGCTGTTGCAAACAAGGCTTGCTGCTTGCTTTAATATTCCCTATGAGGTTGACACTATCCTGTTAATATCAGTAGAAGATTCCCTGCTGATTGCAGTGGGCACAGACACAGCTATAGAAGCAGATACAGCTTTAGCTGTATCATCTCATTGCTGCCTTGTTTCAAAAAGCAACACCTATTTCAGTCAGTATGAAATTTCTATGAGCTTTATGCCATATTCTAGGAGAGCAAAATTCCAAAGCCTTTTCTCTGGAAAACTTTCCTTGAAATGAAGAACTTCTCTAGTTATCACTAGAGAAGGCCAATTCTTCACTAGATAGTAAATTTCTAACTTGAACTACTAAAAATGCTGCTTAAAAGTAAGGAGGGAAAAAGGCAGATCTGGCATTTTATCGTATTTGAAATAGATTTCACTTACAGAAAAATGTAAATGAGCAGTGACAAAAAGTCAAGGATGGCATTTATCTACCCTTCCTCATTTTCTTATGTATTTTTGCATGCTCCTCGTAACTCCTTATCAGTACATATTTTTCTAAAAATGGATTTTACCTGTCTATATTCTCAATATTTTGACTCAGAATTTTTATTTAGGCACTATAATTTGCACATTAAAAGCCAATTTACAATGCAAAATTCCATACTAATTTTTATATGCAACTCAAATTTCAAGAACAGTAGTGCATAAATTAAAAGGACTGCATTTGAAAATGTAATCATATGCAGGCAGTAGATTGCTATTGCATGTACAAAAGAATGTCATAAAACATTGAAATGCATCTTACAAGTCACAGCAAAAGACATATTAGCACTCAAAGCAGTGGTTTGTTTGCATAAATATCAGCACTGAGAAGTTATGCTGGGAAACAGAATACCTAGTATTTTCAGTAGAGTTTTAAATACAGGATGTGGAGATATTTGCATTTCTGCTTTGTTTCTTTTCTTATGACCCACATGGAAACAAGTAGTTTGAATTTTCAGGAAAAATCCCACTGAATTTTAAATAGAATTCTTAGGTTTGTAATAACCTTATAACCAATGAATAAAACTGTTCTGCCTAGGGGTTATCCTTTCAGGAAAGGTAACATCACCAGTTCACAGCCGGGAATGCTATGGTGCATCTCAGCAGGGATCTTTGGAGCTGCAGAAAGGCGAAGGGAAAACTGAGTTTTCTACTCTACCCTTTATACCCGCGCTATCCACAGCTCAACTAATGCCACAGGATGATTTTGTAGGAAGACCAAAGGTACAATCTGGCTGGCCTTTAAACAGTTAAGGAGTGATACAGAAGTGTTATAAAGGTGCCGTTGTCATGACACCTGAACATGGACAGGAATATTCACACTTTGGAAGTGCCTGGTCTTTTTGCAAATTGAATAAGATAGGTTGCATCTGCTACACTGGTGAGCACAAATGGTTCACAGCAGGCATGTTCCATAAGTACAGAATGAAAAAAAAAATCCTCATCTCCAAAGAATCCTGAAGTGTTGGAGAGTCTGAATTTGTGAGGTGAGCCCCATAAATGCCCCTTACAGGCTGCAAATCTGCTGTGGGGGCTGTATGTCTGATAATCCTCAATCAAAGCTGGCAGGGGGATCGATAAAAAGGGACCTACTCAGAGGTGCTTGGCATTTCCTGAAGTTTGTCATATTTCTGCTGAGCTTTTTCTCTAGCTTTGACTGTCCTGGCTTCTTGTACGAGCTGCAGACTGCAGAGCCAGGATGCAGAGCAGTGGGATTAAAACCCCCATTCAGCTCCACAGCTGGCGATTTGCAGTGAGGGGAAATCTTGCTCTCAGGGAAGGAAACACTTTTCACCAGTTTTTGATCCCATAAAGAGCTCCATAAACATCTAAAGCCAGGCTATGCAGGGATGCACCTGTAATAAATAAATAAATAAAATCAATATTTACCAGTTAGACAGTCTACAGGAATACTGCAAACATTTCAAATTGATTAATCCTGTCATAGACATTGAGGTCAAACTGGTCTTTATGGGTAGGCAGGATTAACTCAGCAGAACTCAGTTCCTCTGGATTTACATGATAATGTAATTTGGCTTTTAGTGTTTATTGATATTTAAAAGGGGTTAAGAAATTGAATCACCTTCTGCCCTGACCTACAAAGCTCCTCATATGGTTTACTGCTTTCCACAGCCTTAAGCTGTGCAAGCTTGATGGCTCTGTCTTGTTTTGAGGTGAATCCTGCGTAAAAGGCTACCGTGTAGGCAGGGTAGTATTGAAATCTGAGTCAAATTCCCTGAACACAGATATTTGCTGACACCAAAGGTCCTTACAATGTTTGTACTATAAGTGTACAAATCTGGAGCAGGGCAAGAAGTTGCAGAATTTGCTTATTGCTGCACCAGTGCCTGTAGATACTGGCACACATTCGTGCAGTAAGAGGGAAGATTTCTGTTATTGCAAAGCAACCTTTGCCGATAGCCGTAGAGAAAGGACACTGAGCCTACAAACTGGTAACTATGTCTACAGCAAATCCTCATCCTACCAGAATTACTGCATTTTATCATATAAACAATGATTAAAACAGTTTATTTTTTTAATGAAACAATCTCTCCTGAAAAGAAGAGCAGTTGGTTAATTCTTATTCATGGGCATACAAGTAAAACCAAGGAATAATTGGCTTAATTTCTAGCAAGGGAGGTTTGGCATAGACTTTGCAAAATGCAAAATGCTTTCCATCTTAAAGAATGGTTAAACCCTGAACAGGTAAGCTAGGGAGGCTGCAGACAAGGAAGGGTTTAGGAAGCTGGAGGTTTTAAGAATGGACGCACTTTCAATGAGGAAAGTGTAGCCCTCAGTGTGGGGGGATGGACCATTCGTTGTCCTGAAATCCCATCTTGCTCAGTACTACGATGTCTTAAGGGATTTAATGGTAAAAGAACTAGGCTGGTGCAGTACGAACCATCCTGAAACTATCCTGACTATCATTCAGTTGAAAAAAATCAAGAGAAAGGAAATGTACTTAAAGCTTTCTTATTACTTTTTTATCCCCAAATTGTGCATTGTATTAGGTCAGCCAAGAAAGCAAATTCCACATTCTGATGCAATCCAGTCTTGGCTGTGTAACCCACATCACTGTTTCTTTTTCCCTATCTTGATTACAGATCTGAGAAGCAGAGGCTTAAAATTGCTGTTGTCAGAACAAGAGGTCACTTGAGTCATTGCAATTTTCAGAAATGTGGCTTATGCCCTCAGAATTTTCTCTGGGAACATTTTATTGTAAATTAAACACATTTCATACTACCCTGTCTTTGCCAAGGCTTTAGAAGAGTTGACATAGTAGGATGAAAAGGCTGAAGGTCTTTTTTTCTTCTTCTTCTTCTTTTGCTTACTGTTTAAACATTACATCAACACATTTTTCTTTGTCCACTTTTATGGCTGGCTGCCTGCAATTCTGCTAAAGAAACTAGCTAAAATGAACAAAACTTGAAAAGTGCTGCCCTATTGCAGTCATTCTGTCTGCATTACCCCTTTGGAGAGGGTAATTCCTTTTGGTTAACCAGAATCCAGCCTCTGAACCAAATCCTCTGCAGGTTTTATTCCTTTGATGTGCAGAAATTGTCTTTTGCTTTCTTCAGTTTTTGCAAATAAGTATCTTCTCACATGGATTTCTGGTGATACAAATTACACTTGCCTGTGAAAATCCAGCCTCTGAGTTGAATATAGTCTTGGCCATCTAGTATTGAAAAATTAGAAGCTCCGTGTGTATTTGCAAAGTCTGCAAAGATTTTTTCAGTCATTCTAATGCATTAAAGGAAACAAAAAACATGCAGCAAGTCAGCTCCACCCATAAAATTACCTTTCTAGCTACTTTCTGGATAGCCAAACGCTGATTTTTAAATGTGCACCTATAGTTTTCCCATAAGTATAATCTAAAATATGTAAATGCAGTGCAAATGTTATAGACACTGCATTAGGTAGTGGTCCATACTAAAACCAAATTATGTTCTTATTTCGCATCAGTAAACCCTCCGTGCAGGGCAAAGCTGCAAACACCGGCCAATAGGATAAAAAACTTCAGCTGAGCTCTGTGCAGGGGCACCAAGCAGAGGGAGCAGCAATAAAGAATGCTAGCTTAAAAACATAAAAATAAAAAAGCAGAAGAAAGCAAGCTACATTTATTCTCTAAATAGCAGACAAAATAACTGCATAGTATTTGTGGTTTCTAAATACTTCAGAGGATTGCAGGGTATTTAGTGGAAATCTTTCAAAATTGCCAACTGAATTGATGGACATCTTGTTTATACATGTTACATTACCGAAATTGGACATTACTATATTTAAATGAGGTTTTATTGAAGTTTTTCACGTCTTACCAGTTTTAGACTAAGCCAAACACTGGTTCATTGAAATTGAAACATTTTCCAGTCAGCCTGTCCAGGAAACAAGCCCTAAGTGACTTTAATTCTGGAACCGTCTCAATTAAAAAAGAAAGCTTAAAGATGCTACAGTAATCATGCAAATTTATTTTTATGTTGCACTGAATTTTTCCCAGCTTTTATATTTATTAGTTGTATTTCCAAGACTTTACTATCTACCTGCCTCCAATTCCCTCTGCACTTATGCTGTAGTCTGGAAGGGCTGGGAGAGGGAGAAGCCTAACCAAAGGTCTGATTACATTGCTTAAAATGTATGCTGTAAAATGCAACTCCTAGGAGCTTCAGCTATATTCCTGTGGGCTAACAACAGTTTGTAGATGCATCTAGTATGTGGGGCAGTCTGGGACCAATAAGCCAATTAAATTATTAAGACATTGCCTACATTTTTGGGAAAATAAAAATAGAAGATGCAACATGTATGACTTATAGACTTATAGACCCCAATGTATCTACTTGTTAATTACATTTCAAAGACATAATATTTTACGGAAAAATGGTTCATGTTTTATATGTACGAATTTGTGCTGGCATTTTCAGTTTTGTCTTGTGGGGACAGTAGTAATTCCTTTTCTGCTTCAGCAATGCTCATATTTCCATCTAGTTCAATCCCAACAACACTTTAAGAATAAGATAGTCTGTATACCCCACATTTATGAAGATAATTGAAGCTTTGTGAATTCTAAGTCCAATTTAGTACACTAGTAGGCCCCGCTCTTGGGTGTAATGTTTGCTAGTTCCATTCATCGTTGCTATCTATGCCTTCATGACTTTGTGTTACAGGACTGACATTTAAAAAGCACTTTAAAAAGCACTGTATTTAGCTCAGGCAATTTCAGATATATCAATATATTTAAATGACTTATAAAGCTGACTTTAGCTTTTGTCACCCAAAGGTATTATTTTCGAGAAAAAGAAGACTAATATTGATAGATGAATTTTGAAAATTATCACTTTTTTTTTTTTTTAACTATGGTATCTTAATTTCTTGGAAGAAGGAATGCCAGTGATGGCATGGATATTTAAATAGTAAAGATATAGTTAGCACTGAGAGTATGTACCAGTGATTAAAGCGTAGAATAAAGAAATGTGGTAACATAAATAAAAGATTTTTTAAGCCCAGAATATTCAGAGTTCTCGTTAGATATAGTAGAAATACAATAAAGTAAAATAGTTATGTGTCCTTAAGTTACCTAAGCAGTTGTAACTGTATTTGAGAGTGAAGTCACATAACAACAAGTTCATTTTAATTAAGGCATTTTTCAATGTTTTTAATTCCTAATTAATTCACACTGCTTTTCTAAGCCATATTTGCATCTTTGATTTTTTTTTCCAGCCTGAAACTCCTCTTGAGACTATTCTTCACAGAGGTCAAATCGAATAGTGCAGAAGCATTCGCTTTGCACAATATGGAGCGTGCGAGTCATTAGCTTGTCTCTTCAGTCTCTCTCGGTCTAAAAAGCCATTCAGACCATCTAATTTAACACCCTTGGAAGCTTCGGAGCATCAATAATAATGAGGATTCTTCTTCCCCACACCAGGTATTCAAGGTGCCACTGCGTGTCCAGCACCACCTTTCCCTGTCCCAGGTGAGGTGGGTGAACATGCAAAACCTCCCAGCACTGGGCAGCACCTTCTCCTGGGCCCAAACGGGGAAGCAGTTGGCCAGGCAGGTAGAAAAATCTGGGGGTTGGGGGAAATCACTTCATCTTGACAGCCTGAGGCTTTCAATGTAGACAGTGTCCCATAGGGTCTCTTTCTGCAGTGATTTTGGTGTCCCCACCAGGCTGCCATCCTACCCTGAGAGCCAGGAACTGCAGCAAAAAGCAGTGGGTGAACCAGAGCTGGCAATAAACAGCAGCTGGGCTTTGTGTGAAAATCAAACCACTCATTTACATGCCTTGATAAAAGGTATTTATGGAAACTAAAGGGGAAAATGGAAATGAGGGGACCTCGGAGAAAATTTGACAACCAAATAATCAAGGACATAAGACAAATTACAGGAAATCATATTAAAATGTTACAGATACAAATTATGGATTCGTGAGACACCCAGCAAAAATAAAAGCAATGATTACAAAGAATAGAGAGTTTTTCTCCAATTTCAAATATAATATATAGTCAGAGACAGACACAGAGAACTGTAATAATACTGGTAAGAGCTGGCACATAGATTCTATACGAAGAAATGTTAAATGGACTCCTCAGCTTAGAAGAAAAATGATAGAGAAGGAAAACATGGTAAATGTTTATAAGACCCTGTCTAGAGAATCATTACGCACTATTTTTTTTTAACATAAATACTAGAGTACATCAAGCTGAATAATCAAACAGCAGAATTAAGTACAAGGAAGTATTTTCTTCCACATTTATTAAACTTTGAAAGCAATTGTCATGGGATTTTTTGGATGCCAAAAGAACAAAAGGGTTCCAGATGTGTCTTAACCACCAAATTTGATAATCTGGAAGAGCAACAGCTGAAGGAAATGCCATATTACTTGTTTTATACATGCTTTCCCTTCCATCCATCACTAGCCACTGTCAGAGACAAGATGCTAATTAGATGTACCTCTGATGCGACCTATTATGACTGATCTGATTATATGCTTCATTTATTTTTTTTTCAGCAGAGAAAATTTCTTAAAATCATATTTTCCATGTAACGACAATATCACAACAACATAAAAATTACACAGTAAATAACACAGATGTTGATGCAAGCTGATAGATTTAAGATCAAGAACAGGCAGGAAGGATACGCAAAACAGCAGCTCATATGCTAAAACACAAACTTTCTAATTTAAATTATCTAATCATCTTGCAGCATCAGAAGTCTGTAGACTATCTAGAAAACTAACACTAAAGAAGAATCCTAGGCAGCACGAATGATAAGAACCTTTATTATAAGGTAACTTGGCTGACGCATTACCTAATGACAGATGTATAAAAGACCTAGATGAGCATGACATGAAACCTATGCAAGGGAGATGAGAATGATCCAGAGCATGGAAAGCATCTTGTTCAAAGACAGGTTTAAAGGATTAATTGTGCTTGCCTTAGAAAAGAGCACAGGAGACTTAAGATTGCTACAGGGAAGACAGAAAAGGAGTTTAAATTTAATTCAAAGTAATCAAATGATGGCAGTTCCTAAAATATTTTTCTTTATTGCTTTTCTCTTACTTCTCATGTAGTATATGTACTACATAATTAGATTGTGGGTCTTGCTCATCGTTGTATCATTGAGAGAAATTTTAAAAAAAGAATTGAACATTTTGATGAATTAAAAGAATATGCAGAGTCCTAATTAATCTGAATATTATCTAATATTAAATATTACACTTTGAGCCAAGAATAAATTTCTGACTGTCAGAGAACTAGAGAAGAATGAGGACTACAGGAAGGATCTGGAATCAGTGGAAGAGACGACTCAGATGCTACCCACTAAATAAAAGGAATGCAACTGAGGTGGAATGAAATGCAAGAATTTCATTTTGGAGTATCTATTGGATATGAGAGTATCTATCTATGCTTCGGAATACTTGAAAAATATGTGACAAATTGGCAATATTTTTGATTTACCAAAAATGTTCACAATGTTAGAGTTCAAAAAAAATTAAAAAATACATAAAAAACACACTCACTCACATGAACACACACACACAGTGTGCGGCTGGTAAAACTAGACCAACAAGTCATATAGATGGAGGAAAGTAAATGTTGATACATGCATGAAAACGTTGACTGTAAGGAATTCCTTCAACATCTCATAAACACATTTGACTCTACCTTTACAGTAACTTCTCAAGATGAAAGTTCCAGGCATCCCAGCAGACAGCTAACTGAAGACACGTGTTCAGTGCACACTGGTATTCAAAAGAACAAATAAAATACAGAAACTACAAAAAAAAACCACATGTCACCATACTGGTGTCATGTAAATCAAATATGTAATAAATATGCAGATGAATACAATAAAATATAGGGAAATATAAAGAATCTGTGAGAGTGTGAATGCAAAAAGTAGGAACTTAAAAGAGCTCCTAAAAAGCTGGACTCTTCCATTTTGAAATGGAAATGAAAAACATATGTAAAATAATATATGTCGGAAAAAGATATGTCAGATATACCTATTTATAAGCTTTTATAACAGAAAGTATCATTCGAACAAGCTGAAAGATCATAGATTGATGAGAGCATTTTTTGACATAGATTAAACATCTTGCTCCGGTTATGACAGGACATGAGCTCCTAGAAAAAAATCAGGATATATCAGAATGAAAAATAGAAACTTACGAGGGACAGCAGTGCTCACTAACAAGTGAGAGTAATAGATCTAGGTTTCCCTCCGATACTAGGCATTCCTCATATTTTCAGGTATAACATCCAACAGTACCCAAGGCTGAGCTTGCAGAGTAGCTAAATAACTGAGCTAACCCAGTATGCTGCTCCAATAATGTTGTTTTTGATTGACTGGTTCTTTCATGATTGTACAGTATTTTGAATAGTTATATTTATATGCTTTTATACATTCAGAAGATTTGGTTGTGGCTAGAAGGTGGGAATTATTTTAAAGAATGTAATTTGCCATTGATCAATTGAACTAGTGCAACTACCTCACAGTATTCCACTAAAAAAGGAAAAAGCTTTACTGACAAAAAACCAAAACCATGTTTAGTAATAACTGTTATGATTAGAACTTAGTAACTTCTTTCTTCTGAAAACCAAAGCACGTTCTTCCAAAATAAGGAGAATTCAATGTTTTCATCTGTAGCTATATAAAACTAATGCAGTTACACTCATTTTATCGTTGTGGTACCGAAAGCAGAACTCAGCTATGTACTTTTTCCCTCGGTTTTGTCTTCATAACATTGTAGCAATAATGCATGCATCTTTATGGCTTGATTCTGTGACATTTACTAAATCCCCTGAGCCAGGAACCAAGCTTATGAAACCAGACTCACGAGAGTCTATTTCCCAAGTCAGGCCAGTGAATAAAAGAGCCTCTCACGAGGAGGCCTATAAGAATAGACCACTTGGAGGCCAAGGTCAGTGGTGAGTTTTGGCTGAGTCAGGGTTGGAGGACAAGGCCCTTAAGAGTCCTATAAATAGTTCATTGTCGGAAGGGCTCAGATTGAATTCTGAGAGTATTTTGGAAAAAGAAGCCACTGTGTGACCAACGAAGTACACCTACCTGACCCTGCTTCCTAACGTGACAGTTGTTTGGAACTAACACATATAATAAATAGAAGATATTTTTAGAATGTGCCAGGGAAACGTATTCATATTTTGAAAGAAGAATGTGAATATTTTTAAAAATGTACTCCATCAAAGAATTGGTTGTTGCAACATACAAATGAAGTACGAAAAACCTAGTGATTTCTATTGATTCCAACGGAAATAGGAAATTAGGCAAATGATTCTAAGAATGGGATTTATTCACCTATATAACGTCATCCAGGAGCTGAGACCTTAACTCCTTCTATAGTCAGCTGAGAGAAGCAGGTGCCTCCAGGGACAAATAACGCCATGCTCAGGCTGGAGCTCGGGAGAAACTTAAAGCCAGCCAAAATGAGCAGCACCACTGACAGACGTGGTTTCCCCAGGGCTGTTTGGCCAGTGCTACTGGCTTTTGCCCACAGAATCTCATTTTTATTGGCACAAGCGTTTGATAAAATCGATGGGGAGCTGAGATAACTGAAAACACAGCCCACTCCCTTCTCCTTTCTCCCCTCAAGGTTATTTTTCAGTTGGATCAGATCTGTGATCTGGAAACTTTGCCGGTAGTGACTGGACAACTGGAGCAACACTGGGGAAATGTGAGTGAACACTTCTTCCAACCACTTAGTGAAAAGTATTTGTGAAACTATAGCCAAAGGCGCTGAATGAGCTGCTGTGTCTCCATACTGTGCTGTAGCCTTGCATTTTGGAAGCAAGCAATTGTCTATTTGCATTGTATTGAATTTTAAAATTAAAAACAAGACTATTAATATAAACACACAGAAAAAGTGAAGCAATTGGGACTGATCTGCTGATAAAATACATTACCACATCTAAAATAGTAGTGAATCTGCTGCAGGGTATTGATGGCATCCTCCTACAAGAAAAATGAAGCCGAAGCGAAAAGATCACAAAGGAAAAAGAGCAAGTTTCTAAACACTAAACTGTACTAACTAGTCTTAATGAGACTGTAGCTGGCAGAATAAACACAGAGCAGCTCGTTCCTCCAACGGCTGCCGACCCCGTGTGCGTTCACGTCGCCGCTCGCAGGGGTCATTCTGCGAAGGGAACGGAGGAGTCAGACACAGGAGCATGGGGAGAGAGCTCATGGGAATCAAAAGGCCACTCGGATCTCAGTCCCAGGTTTCCTCAGGTCCCATTCTGTTTCCCTCCCTCATTCTAAGGAGCGAATGAGGGAACCCTAGTTCTTTTAGCTGTCTCATTGACTTGAACGATGTTATTGACTTGGCTACGTTACAGACTTCAATGAAATTATTTAAAGATTAAGGTACAGCATGGGCACAAATAGCAAGGCAGATTTTTTTTTGTTAATAATTAAAAGACTATTTCCTAGGATTAATTATTAAACAAAACATAGAAAAACGCATCCGTGAGGCACTAGAACCTTTAACAGGGTGTTGAGTGACTTCAATGAAACTACTGTAGACATTACGTGGATATCTTCTGACTGAAGATATTGAATGAGTTTTTATTCTCATGCTTTGAAATAAAGGTATTTTTCTCTACGATGCTTGTAGCACAATCTTTATTTTTACTACCATATTAGTGATTCGTAGTTTCAAGGAAGGAAGGAAAGAAAGAAGGAAAGAAAGAAGGGAGGGAAGTGTAATTTGTCTTTTTTCTTTAAGAGCTTCAGTTTCACATCACCCCCTTGCAGCTTGCTCCATCTGGATCACCTGCAGGGCCTACACGCAGCTCCGCTCACACAGCTTTAGCCAGCTCAGCTCCCTCAGCGTGATAATCACAACGGAAATCTGGTCGTAAAAATAAAGGGAAATTCACAATTTGGTCTCACAGTGCAAGCAAGAAGGAACCAAGTGTCAGAAAAAATAAGAAATAACTGAATTATGACAATAATTTCACTGGACATAGTTAAGAACATGTAGCAAAGCTACTATAGCAAAGCTGCTATACAGTATCAAGAATACATCAGGCCCTCTATCTTAATTCAAAGGTTATGTAGGTTTTTCTTTAAATCCTTATAGCTTTTGCATCAAACTTTTGAGTATCTGGATTGAGGTTTTATTACATACTTTACTGAGTTATTACTTGAAGAGCACTGAATGAGCCAGCTTTGTGGTTTCTCTGGAATGCGTCGTGCTTCTAGGAATTCAACCTGGATCGTTGGGCCTGCATATACTGCCCATGATGTGCACGGCCAGACTCTCAGCTCAGGGAATCATGCGTGTTTATAACAATCCGTAAAATATACCTAGTACTTTTTATGGTCTTGAAGGAAGTGGATCTTGACGTTGAACATTAAAAGCGGACGTAAGAAAATAAAACCAGGAAAAAAACAATGGAAAAACAGGAAGGGAAGGAAGAACTATCCCAGTTAAAACTTGGATGCAATAAGCAGGCAAACAATTTGCTTTCTCTCAAGCATATTTTTTTCAGATGAGTGTAGGTATATTTATTTCTAAATGCAATGCAAGTAAAAATGACAGCAACAAGCACTCAAAAATAAGAAGTTGCCAGAAGAAACACTCTTTATACAATGTTTTAATATATAACAATATATAACAATATACAAATGATTTTTTTTAGGAAGAACTAAACCATGGATAATTACTCCATGGGATCAAAATGTCATTCTCACGCACTTCTCAAGGGGCATCCGCAGTGTTGGCACCTGGAAGAATCGCAAAGACTACCCCACTACTTGAACTGAAGAAGCTGGCAAAGATAGGGTCTTTTCTGGGAAAATAGCGCCTTTCTAACCATTTGCTGGACAACACAGAAACTCAGAAATTCTGACTTCAATTCTAGGAACACTGATTGACTTCAGTTCTACACAGGTATAAATCTTTATCTTTCCAGATGCCCCTTTTTCTCATTTTCTTCCTATTCCCTTCTATTTTGGCTACTTGCACCTTCAGCTCCTATTGGTCTGGTCTTCCCAACTTCTCAGTTGCTACTTCCATGTTTCTGTATCTCTGAACCATGATAATTATATATTATATCACCCCTGCCTCTATTTCTGCAGTCTCTTACTCTCCAAGGAAATTTTTGAGAGAGTTTCTCTTGCCTTGGCTTCAGGGACTAACGTCAGAGAAGCTGCCAAGTTCCCAGGATGGTTGAGTGCCCCTCTATCCTTGGAGTGTCAAGGGAGCATGTTTATTAACATCAGGTAATACATTCTGCATAGAAATCACAAAGAGCAGAGTCCTTAGCGTGAAAACACAGATGTAAGGGAAATTTTGGTAGCTACTTCCTCAATAAGAAAGGCTTTTCTTGCTATATGCTTGATTTTGAGTCTTTACTTGTACAAATTCTTAGAGCAGTTTTCCTGAATATGGATCCTGTGCCCACACCATGAGTACAGCATCTCCTCAAAACTCATTTGCTGCACAGCTACTAAGTAGCTTGCACCATATAAGAACATTTTCCATTTCCTTTAATCATGTTGACCGCCCTCAGCTCTATGACAAGCGGTTGCTCTGTCTCTGCAGCTCTGTCTGAAAAGCCCTTCACACACTGCGTAAGGCAGTGCAGGAGAAGGGCAGCATCATGCTCCTCAGCCTGCACACAGCAGTTCATCCATCAGTTACGTGGACTCGTTTTAAGAGAAAAGAGGCTCTGTAATAAGTGTCATGGTTGATTTTGAAACAAAAGACCAGTGACAGGTTGAATCTCTTTCCAAAATGCAGAGCCATCTCACTGGGCAGCAATATTTAATTTTCCCTATCTTCCTTTGGTATTTGGAGCCACTGCTGTTAGTGGTAGATGCTTCCCATTCCACGTTGTTTTTTATTTTACTTTAGGTGAATGTTAAATTCTATCAGTTGCCTCATCCTGGCCTTAGCTGTGCTCCATAGCTCCATAGGGCAAAGGAGGTCTTCTCCGCGTGAAAAAAATCCGTTTTGGAATATAATCAGTCATTTCCTTGGCTTAGTTTCCTTCCTCTGCTTGTCTCCAGTTGTGTCAACCCCAAACATTCCCAGCTATGAACAACACGTCTTAAGGAATGCCTCCATTTGGAACATTATCTCTGTTTTCTGAGTCCGAAACAAATATTCCACTCCCATCTTCAAGCTTTATTTCACAACAGTGAAAATGTGAGCTGAAATTCTTGCATAATCACTTGCTCCAAGGAGCTGTAAGAACGCTGTAAGAATTATGAAACTTGTGATAAAACCGTAAGAGCTGACGATGTGGCGCCCGAGGGGATGCATAGATCTGCCGCCCGTTTTGATCACAGACTTGCCTCACACCCGCACGATGCAAACGTATGGCCTTGAGTTCTGATTCTCATCGGGTCTCTGGATTGCTCCAAAGCTCAGCAAGGAAGGCAAAAAGCACGACACGATGTTATGTGTCAGAAATGCCCCTGCAGTGCTTCTGGTTTGGGTGTGTGCTGGTGCGTGCCCTACGTTTCTGCACTGCTGTCACCTGGCCGACACTGGGCACCTCATGCCATAAGGGATATCGCAATTGAAGGCAGGCTCTAGCTAGCCATGGATTGGGATCAATCAGTGGTGCAAATATTTTATAACAGTTAAAAAAAAAAAAAAAAAAAAAAAAAAAAAGAACTGGAAATACCCCAAGTGTTGCCCCCTTCTGTCGAAGACAGAGATCCCGAGGAGCAGAACGACGCCAGATCTGGCCTGAGGTCACTCTGCATGCAGGGGTGGCCGGACAAAGAAGCACGAACAGGGACACTCAGTCCATTTAACAGAAACGCAGAAATGTAGAAAGCAGCAAGTCTTTCCAGAACTCTGGAAAACAACTAACACTTCCAGGCCTTGGCGGTGCGTCAGGGCAGTGACAGGTGATTCGGCCCGTGTATTCGATGGCCGCCGCTGACCGCAGCCCGCGGGTCGGCGCCACCCGCGAGGCGGCTCCCCGGCCGCTCCGCTCCGCTCCGCTCCGGCCGGGCAGGGCGCGGGGAAGCCCCGCGCCGGCGGCGACACGCGCGAGCCGCCACCCCGCGGGAGCCGCCACCACGCGCGACCGCCCGCCCGCCCAATCCGCGCCGCCAGCGGCTGAGCGACACCCGCAGCACCCAATGGGCGCCCGGCGGGGGCGGGCGCAGCGGCGGCCGTGCCGCGGCCGGAGCGGGACCCGCGGCGCCTGTGCGCGGCCCGGGCGGAGGGCGCCATGTTGCTCCGCCTGGTCGCCGAGTTTGACCTGCAGCGGGACGTGGCGCCCTGGCTGGCGGCGCGGGGCTGGGCCGCGCCTCCAGGTAACGCTGCCCGCGGCCGGGCGGCGGGGCTGGGCTCCGGGACGCGGCCGCGCTCCTGTCCCGCCGCGCGTCGCTCGCTTCCGCCGCCGTTCGCACCTCGCGCTCCGGTTGCTTTCGGAAAGGGCTTTATTTCTGGGCTCGTTTCCTCCCTCACGCCGGTAATGAAAGGGCCTCCGCTTTCATCTTCGCGAAGGGTGCCTCAATTTAGACGGGGCCGTGGCTGCCGCGCCGCTGCGGGTCGGTCACCACAGCTCGCGCGTGTGGTCGGAAAAAGAGAATCACCCCAGTGTGTTTTGGGCTTTCTGCCTTCTTTTGTTTCTCTTTTGTCCCCCCTTTTGTTTTATTCTCAGCGGCAAAGCAGGTGGGTTGGTTCTGCTTTCCCGAAAGCTGGTGGAAACCTTGGTCTATGAAAATAGAAGCGGATGGTTCTGTCATCGCTCCTGCGTACAAGCAGAGGGAGATGGAGGCGCCGTGTGATGAGCTTGGAGCCCCAAGTCCTTTGACTTCTTCTAATTAGCTCGAGAATGTAGTCAGCCTCCCTCCTTAAAGGGCTGCTCTCAGATAGCTTCATAAGAAGGTGGTTTGATGTAAATCAGAAAGGATGAGCCCTTTTAATGAATGAAGCTCTGTGCCAGTACTTTAGTTACCAAATCCATCCTTTAAATTATTTCACACACCCTAGATAATTTGCTGAATACCTGTTTGTTGTTGTTGTCTCCACTGAGGGATCTGAAGACAAAATTCTGAAATTCTGCACAAATAATCATTTCGTCAGGGATTTATGCCATAGAGATATTAAAATAGTGCTGCCTACTGTGTGTAGAAAACAGACAATTGTTATAAGCTTTTAAAATGTAGTACAGACTCTTTGTACAATCACTGTACCAGATCCTGTAGCTTTAGCATACTTAGGGTTGGAAGGGGCAGCAAAATTGCTGCCTTGCATCTCAATTTCTGCCTGTGGATATTGGCTTTTTCTCCCACCCAGTGGAGTGCATGATGTATTAGACTACTGCAAAATCATTGATTTGGTTCTAATGGAACATGAAGCCAGAAGGTAGGAATCTGTAAACTTAAAAAACAAGACAATCTTCCCCCCCCCCCCCCCCCAAAAAAAAAAAACAACCTCATGCACACAGAAAGAAGTAATTTTTAGGACTTATGATGTCTTTGTGTGCATGATTTCAGATGTTAGTTATTATTTTCCTGTTGAAAGCACTGCGTAGTGTGTGAGAATTTCTCATGGCCTCAGAGCTAGGAGTAGTTACGGGGGGTTGGTCTGAGCCACGGAGGAGAGGAAGAAGTTGTAATTCTGTATCCAGTGTTTTACTGCTGGGCTTTCCGAGGGCGGAGGTGATCCATGCTTCCTCTTTTGCTCCATGTTCTCACTGATTAGTGACGTGAAAATCATCTCAGTGACATGACAGCGTGATCAGTGATATGAAAATCATCTCAGTAACATGGAACTTTTGAGCGTGGTAGAGAAGTTAAGTATCATGGAAGCTTCTTGTGAGACCTTTGCTTTGGACAAGTTCTTCAAGCTTGTAATATCCAACTCTGTGAAACCAAGTATCCCATTTCCTCCTCCTATCTGCACCTTGTGATAATTGCAGAGTAAATAGGGTCAGGCTTGACTAAATTATCAAGAGTTGTAGAGAGTATTTTTCTTCATATTTATTGAAACAGAAGTTCCCTTTATTTTAAAATTATGATCAAGCATACAGCTGTCAAGCATAAAGACAAAATTTTGTGCCTTAGTCACTTTTCTATCTGAGATAAATAATGTTTTGGTTACTGCAGTGATTAGAAAACAGAAAAGCAGCATCAGGAAAGCATGCCTTTTTAATGTCAAGTAGAATGTTCATTTCTCCTCTCAGTGATTCCCTTTACTTTTCATTCTGTGCATCTTTATCCAGATGTGTTCATTTGATGTTCATCTTACCTTCCTAATCACCTATTTTCCTTTTAACCCTACTTTTTCATTCATGTCTTCCTTCATATTTGGAACTGTACTATGTCTTGTCTTGTGTTGCTTAATTTAAAAACATGTTTTTCTGTGTGCTTTATCTATTTTATTTTGAATTTTATCAGAATTAAGAGATAGTGTAAGAAATAGTCTTTCCCTTTCAAGAAGGGAGTGATTTTTGGCATGTATAGGCAGGTATTTGTATGTAAAAAAAAGTATTTAGCATATTTGCTTTAATTGTGCATAATTGCATGATGAGCTAACGCAAATCATAATCCTGTGCCTTTTAATATGTATCATTTCAGATACTTCTGAGAATTCATCAGCGCTCTATGTTGTAAACGTTGAAAGAAATGGAAACATTATTTATACCTGGAAGGTAAGTAAGCCTCAGAACTTAATAAAAACGTACAAGAGAATAACACTACATCTGTGTCTCTGTTTAACTGAGTCCTTGTACTTGCATTTTTTTTCCTAATGAGACTTAAAACTTGAAAAACCTGACTGATTATAGCCTGGGCAGGTGGGAAAGTATCTGTCTCTACTTCAGGCACAGGAGAAGGATGATGAAATGGAAAGTGAGGTACTGACTTGACTAAAGTCTGTAAGATTTTTGCTATTGATTTTTCTGGAAAATGGACAAGCCCATTCTTCAATTCAATAAACAGACTTGCTTGAGAAATTCTCACAGTGAAAGAAGGTGCTACTTACGTAGAATTTATTTGTTACTACTCACTGCTTTAATTAAACATGTGTATTCCTACTAATAGGTATTTTGACATGCAAGTACATTGAAGTAGCTTTAGCTTATTTAATATCTTGAAGCTAGTCTCTTTAGACAGAGGATTATGCTCTCTGTGGTAGAGTTTTTTGTTGACTGTCATGTAATTCCAAGAAATTTCCAGCTGATTTGGGAAGGTTTCCTCTCCATGAAACAAGCTGGGGTTCTCTTCTGTATATCTGGGAGAAATCTGTAGATTCAGCTGGATTCTAGAGGATCACCTGAATCATGGGTTCTTGGACATTGTGAGTCTGAAGCAGTGAACTTCAGGGAAATAGGACTGTCTCCAGTTCTCCAGCAATACTAAAACTCTAGCTCTTTTAGGGTTAAGGCAACAGTGAGGCCTTTCTTCAAGTGATATTGTACTTCAACAGTGGGTGAATGTTTCCTTTTGCACAAACGTAGGAAAGGGAGCCTGTAAGAGACAACAGTAATCCTAAAAGCAATGCTAAAGAGTGTGTGAAGTTTTAGGCATTGCTCAAAACTTATGTGAGTTTCGGAAGTCATCTGCCCAGGTGCTAGCAGGAGATGTAGTGTCGCGTAGGTGCATCTCCAGCACCTACAGAGCTTCGCTCTGCTCTCATCTGGGGCTTCCGAGAGGAGAGCCCAGCTCCCCAGAGCGACGGTCGGTCTCGTGGACTGCAGCAGCGGGTGAGGTTTAGCTCTTGCTCATAGGTACCTACATGTGTATGGGGTGCCTGAGCTCCTGTTGTGTTGGGTGGGGGATCTGCTCGAAACGTGGTGAGGGTGGAGGATGAGCCATGTACCCGCTCTGGGAGGAGGTGTGTGGAGCAGGGGGTGCACAGCTGGCTCACTAGGTTCATTGGCTGAAGTGGGCTTAGCCCTGCGGATTGGTGGGTTTTAACCTCCTAAATCCAGTTGCCTGAATCTGGGGGTAGAGCTCACATAAGCAGTCAATGAAAATGTGCATCGGAGTTTCCCCTTCCTAGTGCTAGGAATCCAGTGACTTCAGCCTCTGTGGTGGGAGTGGCTGGATGACAAAGCCTGGGAACTGGAAGGAGCAAAATGCAGAGTTCTTCTGTGTGGTCTTTTTGCCTCTCAAATAATGTCTTGAGGTAGATAGAGCTGCCTTTTTTTTTTTTTTTTTCTTTCCTCACCTTCTCTTGTTCTCTTACCATTAGGAAGTGTCCGATCTAGTTCGTGAGTCAGCATGCAGCAGAATGAGCATCTAGACATCTAGATTCTCTATAACAAAGGATACTTGCTGACTCTCATTTCTTCCTCCCTTCTCTTGCTCCCTTCCCTCCCTCCTTTCTCTCTTATACTGGAAGTGTATGTGGGTGATTGGCTTTTTATGTGTGCTGTGGGCAAACTGGAAAATACTTCCTGGAGTGTTCTCACAACAAACAAATGTGTTTTGGGGTGGTGTTACAATAAATATACGATCTGTTTTCTGGAGAGAAGTAGTTCATAGTGGTTCAGTAAAGATTCTGCTCCTCAGGTGAAGGTACCTGCTTAGATGCTGTTGATGTCAGTGGGAATCAATATATTCACGCTTACTTACCTGCATGATAAGAAGATTTTTATATGTCTGCATCAAAGCTCATTTGAGGCTTTTGTCCACTTCAGCAAAAATTATACCATATATTGAGAGGATTGTGTTTTAACACTTTACCATGGACTTACAGAACAAGGATTCAACCAAACATTTCCTTTTCTGAAACAGTCCATTAACAATGTGTGGATCTAGTTCTGTTATTCCTGCAAACTTTTGAAAGAGGTGTAGTCAAGCCAGTTTATACAGAAAGGAAAAGAGGCTTGTTATCTATGCATCTTTGGGAATGGCAGGTAGCTTTAGGCCCCAGTTTGACAATAACTCTTAAAAAAAATTGTCCTAAAATATAAGTATTTTCTGTGCTTTGCTATTCTAATCTGTTAATGCACATCATAACACTGAAGTTTATCGAGGGAAAAAGGTTTCTTCAAGTGCCTGCAGCTAGTCCTTCTGCTTCTCTAAACGTGCTTTGGAGAAATCAGTATTATGGTAATTACTGCTTCTAACAAAATAGACTGCTAACAGCAGTTCTATCAGTCTCTCTGTTTTTTCTTCCCCTTTACTATAACCTTTTTGTAATTAATGAGCTACTGCTTTTGTAAGGCACACCTATTTCTATCAACTCGTTTCAACTTTGTAGCAGCCAGCTTTCACAGTGATATTAGTGAGGATAGTACACAAACAAGGACGGAAACTAAAATGAGCCCTACTGGCTTTTGTCCTAATACACACAAATGGGAAGCAAACTCTTTTTTTTTTTTCTGCTAAATAGAAAAAAAAATCAAATGCATTCTGTTAGAAATCAGGGGAAAGGGAGGAATGAACTTTTTCAAGATTGTTTTAGAGCATTGCATGGTACTTTAGATTATTTGTTATATTTCATGACATTGAGAGTTTGTGTAAGGGAAGACTTTCAGCTTTAATTCAGAAACAGTATATGCTGGAAAATGAGTTTAAAACAAACAAAAAAAAGTTTGAAAATTTACAGCATGTTAAAAATCAGCACTAAGAAATATTTTCATTCATATAGACATAGAAGTACCTTGAACAATGATTGTATGTTACCATCAACCAGCTGAAAAGGGTGCGTGTTATTTTTGTTTTCAAAGGCAACAAGTTAATGGTATCATTTGAGCCTGTGAAAGTTCAGCCTTCAAACAACAGCTTCCTACAGCAGAGCTGAAATAATTTCCCAGCCTGCAGTCATGTCCCTGGGAGCCAAGTTGATATTTGTGCTTCCATTTCAGAGCGTTGACCTGCTGGGTCTGAGAGGTTTGGGATATTAGCCATAAATCTTCATGGAGACCAGCATTACACCCCGCTTCCTGTTGTACACAGATATTTCTTCCTTGCCACATTGCCCTCGTAGCAAATGGTTTATAAGCCAAGTGAGAGAGAGGCACGTGGCTTATGACATAGTTTGTGGGCAGTGGGCTGGCTGCATTTCAGCTTTGTCCCATGTGTTCCTAAAAAAATAACAAAAAATACACTTTATTTCCTTGCTTGCCTCCCTTTCTTGGAATTAGGGTAAGGAACTCCTTATATGGCAGCACAGGGAAGTGTGTGTGGATGTGTGTCAGTTAAAAGGGTGGGAGGGAGCACAAGGAAGGGGTAGGACATAAGAATCAGTGTTTAACTCTGTGTTTATGTACATTACCACTGTTTACATGTTTTCCTCTATAGGGAAGTCAGAGAAATACCTACATTGGACTGTATGATCGTCAAACTAAACAAAATGAGGTAGGTGAGAACAATATCAGACATCTACCTGATGAGGATGGTGCTTCAGGACTGTAGACTTGGATGCTGTAAAAGCAGTGTATTATATTTCTAGCAAGTATTTGTTTGTTTTAAGCAGAGCAGAGGCCTAGAAGGCATTCAGTGACGCTTGGTGGTATTAAGATGTAGAGCGTTATAGAACATCTGAATGACATAGAGTCATATCTGCAATCTTTATTTGAGAATAAGTAACAATCTCTTTCTTTTCCCTTGCTCCTTGCATTGACCTGTGTCCAGGAAAAGTATTTTTTTCCTCTCTCTATTTGGTGCTTCCGTATGTTTAAAAAAAAGTTAAAATCTAACCTTCTAAACTTGAAACTTGAACACGCTGTGATTTGGTGGCAGGATCCGTGATGGGTAGGATTCTTTGCAGGCCTGCCCATAAGTGTATGAAAAAGGTGAAATCCTGTATTGATGTTGAGGTCTGTTGTGCAGATCCAGTGGCAAGATCTGAGACTCGAAAGAACCGGGAACAAATGAACAAATGAGGAAAAGAAGTGATAAAGCCCCTTTAAAATAAGATTTCTGGCCTTGGTGATGTTTGTTTGAAAAATAACAGCATGTTGGTCAGCCATGTTTCCCTAAGGAGGGATCATTAAATGGTTTCCTTTATAGAGTTTAAAAAATAATTGGTCATCATGAATGTTTTTCTCAATAGCACCTCTATATGTTTGAGAGAGATCTGCACATAATCAGTTGCTCGGTCAACAGTGAAAGGACATTATTAGGTAAATATGTTTTTTATCACTGTTTCTCTTGATGCTGTGGTAAAGGTGATTAATAGTTTGATACATTTGGGTCTAGTACTGCTTCAGTGTGTTTTGACCCGGGTGTTGCTCACAGCTTTCTATATGTTTTGGTGGGTGCATCACCAGTGTGCCTAGGTCTCATCCCCTCCTCTACTTATACATGTTCCCTATATAGGGGAGCTGCTGATGTTCCCTTAAAGTGCATGTTTTTGATAAGGTTTTTGATGTTTGCTCTCTTTAATGTTCACTAGGATTAATAACAAATCTGCACACTTACTGTGTATTTTTCTTTCTTGCTTAGCTGTCAGTTTCCGACAATATACAGAGGAAGAAAGAGTAAGTCGACTACTGCAGTCAGGTACTACAAGTGGATTGTTTGAAAATGTAGAGATCTTATACCCTTACTTTTGCTTTTGTCCTTTAATTTCTCTTTCAAAAACAAAACTCTTATTCTTTTTGCAGTATCCAAATATTTAACCTTGCTGATTGAAATTCATCCTATTAATAATGTGAGAGTCTTAAAGGCTGTGGATAGTTGTGTTCGAGTACAGGTAAGTTATTCACTTGATCTAAATATACACCTTTCCCAGTCGCTATATTAAAGGGAAAAGATGTTTGAATGCAGAAATACTTCATGTTATTTTGCAAGCTGATTTTACTGAGATTTTGCCCATGTAAATATAATCATACATATCTATATGACATAATAACATAAGCTTCATATAATGTTTATAAAGTAGAATATTTCTGTGACATGAAGGCTACTTTTTAATTTTCCTTTGATCTGTCTAAGCCTGCTTATAGTGATTGATGACTATTCTGTAGTAATAGCTACTGTTATTAATTGAATCTCATCAGTGTGCCTGACTTTATTAGAAATATGTAAATATCCAATTAAGTAAACAGATAGTTAATGTTCTAGATTAGTTTGTTAAGCAGAATCCTATTTTTTTATTGTAAAACTTTTTGTATAGTTTCTTTATCCAGATGAAGACAGAGGTACTTCTACAGAGAGTCGTCTCTTGCTGGCTTCCGAAGATAAATGTGAGTTGTTATTTTGAAAACATGTTTTCATTCTTTTACTTAAAGTAGTTTTGGCAAGCTTTTATGGCAAAAACAGTAAATAGTTCGTGGATTCATTAGTCAGCCTTCTGAATTTTTAATAAAACTAAATTAGATTTCTATAGCTACCTTATAAATACAGAGCAGGTCAATTGATTATTGACAAATGGATTCTGATTTAGCAGCATGCCAAGTGAGATAAGAATAGGACAAAAGTTCCTTGGATTCATAGGACTTTGAATATTCAAGAGTGAGTGTGGAGGTGGACACTTGCAAAAGGTAGTTTAATCCTCTTGCCTTTAGCTCTTATCACCTAAGATCATTCTTCCCATCTTTGAAGAGACCTATCTTTTCTGCTCAGCTAGAAGCCAACTTTCAGTTATTTGGAATTAGGTAGGCAGAGTTTTCATCTCAGTAGTCCATTAAAATTTTGTTTCAATCAGTGCCATTTGTAACATCTTAGGCAAATTTTGCACCCCGAACATAGGTAAGCTACCAAAAACTTCTAGGGGTTTTGCCTTGTCAGGGATTGCGAGGTCTTACTTGTGCTAGGAGGTGGAACATGACTAAGGTGTAGTCTGTATCATTAGCACAAAGCTCTGCAGGCTCTTTCATTGCAAGCAAGCACCTTGACTTGCTTCAGTGTTTCTGTTGGTGCCTTTCCTGACGCTGCTGGACAAGGGGACCGTGCCTAGTAGGCCTCCCTCTTTCGGGAAACGAGAAGTGCTCGAATAGGCACTTGCATTAATACATCACATATATATTTCCTTGTATACTGAGTTGATTTTGCTGGGTTTAGTGTGCTTTTATAGCACTCTGGGAGGTCAGGCATAATAAATGTATAGTTTTAAAAGCAGTATGTATGTATTTTTTTGTTTTAAAGATATTGAACAATTCAACATCCATGTTGTTGAAGAAGATCACAAAGTGGTAAGACTTTAAAAAATCTTGGGTTTTGAAGGTTTATGTTTTATCTGAAAAGTTAGAAATACCCATCTTCTGTAATGTTAACTGTTTTTGTAACTTTATACTCAGACATATATTAAAATATTGATAGTATGGCTTTTACACAACTTAAAGTTGTTCTAAAAACTTGTGTATCATGTAAAGCAAGTGACTTTCCTCCTAGATTATCGTTTTCTTTGCCTTAAAACGTGCCTAGGTCAAAAACACTTTTAGAAGTTAGGAGAAAACACAGCGTACGCTTATTTTTAAAGCATTCAAAAATATCCACAGAATTAAGTAACCTTTCTAACTCTGCCTTCTGCGATACAGCGTGTCTCACATAATTCCACTTCACAAATTTATTTTGAATGTTCTTACTTAAAATGCTTCTTTTTGTTAAGCATATGTCTAATGTAATAAAAAATTGTGTCATAAAGGACAGTGTTTCAGTTTATGCAAATAAATGTAGGTTTGAAAGGCTATGGTCCTGATTTTTAGACACTTGAAGTATTTTCATCTGTTTTTCTTGAAGTGTTTGGTTGTTTGTAAAGCAGGTGGGTTTTATGAAGTGGTCTGCAGTAGGGGAATAAAGAGGATCAGTGCAACCGAAGAATGAGATCATGTCCTCTTAAATAGAATTGGTCTGTGTTGGCATGGCGCAAAACATCCCTACATCTCTCAGAAGTTTATTTAAGCCATTCTGCAAATTTGAAACTACATAATTGTCATTCCAAAACCTTATTTGAATTTTAACACTTGGTCCTTTTACTTTTCCCTTTAGGTGATTCGAAACTCGGGTCAACTCGCAAGAGCCAGAGTTGCAGACGATCTCATTTGGGCCCAGTGGGATATGGTGGAGCAGAGACTCTTCTACATTGCTCCAAAGGTGAGGTGAAAGTCACGTTAGGGGTTCTGTCCTTGTGTGTCTCATGATGGGAAAGTTCAGAGCATGTGTGGTAATAGTGCTGTGGCTTTGAGTTTCATTGTAGCAATCTGTCTGTTAATACCTGAGCTAACCCAAACCAAGAGCCAGACTGGCTTTACTGCTGTCAGTGCATTAGGAATTGCAAGAGAACTGGTAGTTTTGGTGCTTCCTGTAATAGAGGGTGGGTTATGAGGACTTTCTTTTCTTTTTGCCTTTAAAAAAGCTTTTCTTATTCAAAGTGATCTAAATGTATGAAAAACTGGCATGAGTATATTGTCTGTGTTCTAGGGAGTGTAAATTGTATACAGATGCACTGAGTGCACCAACTGAGGGCAAGTTCTGGGCTAGGAGTGTTCATCCCTCCCTCTGTTCTTCTCACCCTAAGAGACTATCTGCATTTGCTGTATTCTGCATAAAAATGAAAATCAGCTTCCCTCACCTCTGTACGCTCATTTATTTCGGGTGGCTATTAGGAAGTAGAAACTGCAAGGGAGAATGGATTCCTGCTTTTTCTTTCCGAGATGCCCCTTATGAACAGACTGAAGTAAGATAGAGTTCCAGAAAACATTTTTAGACTTCTAGAATATTTTCGTGTGCGTGTGTGCATGAGAGACACATGCAACGCTGGGCTTCAAGGGAGAGCCCACGCAATTACCGATGACTGCCAGATAACGATCTGGGGCAGGAAGGAAGTATGTCATGCTGCTATTGTGGGGGGTTATATCTGGTTTTTAATTTGTCTTTTGTTCCCTTGCTGCACATTTGTTAGTGAAGTGCGTTGGCTGTGTAGAGGACTAGGGGATCTAGTCACTTCTCAGTCTGTGTGATATGCATTATATTTCATTAATTATAAAACATTCTCTTAATTCTAGGAATCAAGGAATACTTTAAAATGTGTCCAGTTTTATCCTGATGAAAATTTTAACTCAATAGTAAGTCATTAGTACTACATTATATGATGATGTTGAGATGGATGTAATTGTGTTCCAAGCAGTTATACTGAGATATTTTGTTCTTTTTTATTATGGGAAGGAACTTTTTGCAGAGGGAATGTGGTGGGATGTGGTGGGTTTTTTTTTTTTTGTGCCCCTTTTTTTTTGTCTTCTGTTTTTTTTATATATATTTATATTTTTTTCAAGAATATATCATATTGAGTTACAGTAAGGTAGCTTCAGTGGAATTGTACACATTCTCACCTGTAAGTTCATGATGTTACCCTGATCTTATACCCTTTAAGTACTTAAAAGCAGGGTTATCAAAATCACCAGATTTCTTTATCACAGGCTACTTTTGTACCACTTTTAAGTAAGGCAGCCAAGTGTATATTGGCAAGAAATCCAATGGAACATGTAAATTACAACTGTAATTGTGAGCATGAGCATATAATTGTGCTAGTTTTTTTCCTAGTGACTGAAATTTATTTTAATGCAAGAGGCTAAACATCCCACAATTATTCTTGTTTATATATTTTTAAACAAGCAAAAAAGTAGTAACTATTTAATGGTTTGGGGGAGGCTGTAAGGATTACAGGATGACAGATAAGCTTTACCTTTCTGTTTTAAAATGTTCAATCTGGTGAAATATGTGTGTTACACGTTTTACTGAATGAAATATTAGCCATAGGATTCTGCCTCACTGAATAACATAGGTATATTCTGTTTTGGGGTTAACAGCTGGAATCACACCTGGATATTTCTGTACATGACATGGAATTAAAGTAAGTTTTTGTGTGTGCAGGGGTATATTTTGTTGGGTTGCCTCTAATGCATAGTCTAACTTTTTATAAACTTCAGTACAGTTTAAGTCAGAAACACTTTGGATTTGCCTGTGCGGGACTGAAATATAAGACTAATTTAAGCACTCTGTCCATCTCTAGTTCCTCTCACTTTCATCAGGGTCAGCTGTAAAACTTAGCTGAATCCTTGACTACTTTCTGGGTGTCATTTTTGAAAATGATTTGGCTAAGAACTAGGTTAAACTATCCTTCTCTTCACCTTACTTACCAAAGTAAGGAAATTTGCTTGTCTCCTGTGCTGTCATGACTGTGCAGTGATTAATCTGTAGTGGTGGCTGCTAAATTTCTGCTCTGTTACTGTCAAGAGAAGCCCTCTATTTTTCGTTGCTGTTGCACATTTTAGCAGACAGTTAACCAGACCCCTAGATTGTTCCTGCCCACTATGCTCCTTTTCTTCAGCATGTTGTTTGCTGCACTTTCCAGGGGAGTTTCATTGGGTTTTGTCTGTGCCTGCTGTGCACTTGAGCTTGCTCAGATGTGCTGCATCTGAGCTCGCCTCCCTAAGGCTCCCTTGTAACTGAGGAAGATCTAGTCAGGATACTCTTACACTCATAACTAATCTCGTTTTCATCTATCTTCACTTGAACTTTAATTCTAAGGTGTCCATTTTCTATTCATTAAACACAGAGGGAGGCCAAAGCTGCTCGTTCAGGTATCACCATCTGAAAGTTGGTGAGCTGCATCCTGTCCCCAGGATCCCTCAGTACTAATGCAGAAAGCTCAGTGTGGTGGTGCTGAACGTGCAGGTGCTCTAAATGGGCAGTGTGTCCTGTTATTGCTGATATGGGGAAAAAAAACCCAGCACTTGTAGGAGCTTCGTTACCTTATATATGTATTTTCTTCCCCTCAGGATTCTTGACAAAGAAGGTAGGAAAAAACTCTGTAAAAGTGAAATCTTTTCTTGGAGACTGAGGGGGGAACCCAAAGCAGATTGAGTACAACCTTCTGTTGCATGTTCTGCATGGAAAAAAACCCAGCACTTGTAGATTTAAAGATATGCAAAACCATTAAAACCCTGCTAGTGTGAGAATGAATGTCATGGTATAACATTCTAGATGAGCATTGTTAGGATTTTGTCCTTTTCTCACTATTTCCACTGAAGTTGGTGTGCCTGCTTGCAGGTTAAAATACAACTTTACAGTCATAAGTGGTAGAGACGGACTCCAAAGCATTTCAGTTCTCATATGTAATAGATGACTTTATTTCCAAAACTGGGCAGAACTTGCTTTTGCTTTCTTGTGTTTTCTTTCTTTTGTGATGAATCAGTGTGGATGAGAAGATTTATGTAGTGATCTTTTATTTGCTTGTAGACTTGTGAATTTTGGATATGGTTACTGTCAAGACCAGGAGGTTGTGCCTAAATCTTTGAATCTTCAGGTTTTTACAAGTAAAGCAGGTAATGCATAAATACAATATTGTTATATTAAAATATTTTACAAATGTAACTGTCATAGAGTATAATAACAAATAATAAGAATTTCCTCATAAGAGACTACACTGAATACTTCGTGGTTTTTTGAACGTGAGACTTTTCCTTTAGAGTGTATTTGACAGGTCTCTGTGAGGAGAGGGAAAAGTGGTAGTAGATAAGTCTATTTCTGGTTTTTGTTGTGAGAGTTTTTTATTATTGATTTTATTTTTTATTTGTTTGTTATGTCCAGGACTTCCTAGGGCTTTATACACTAGCATTCAAACAGTCATCCAGAGCATTACTGGTAGCCCAGGAGCTGATATAATGCACTCGTCATGCGAAGCTTCTCTGGCTAAGCATGTGCAACATTTTGTGCTGCTTCCAGAATCCAGGTGCTCTTAAAGCACAGCTGTGTCAAACCACATTGATGTAAAAAGCAAAAAATATGTTGTAAAAGCAGTAAATTCAAAAAGGGGACTAGTTGTGTTACAGGCAGTGTTCAGTATATATAACGCTAAAGTTAGTGTATGATATTTATTGGTTTAGTAAGTATAAGTTGCTAGGTGTTACTTAAACCGTTAGGGTTTAGGAATTTTCCTTCATCCTAATGCAGAGCACAGACTTTTTCTGATTTGAAAACTAGCCTCATGAGACAGCCAGTCATCTCAGAGAGCTGCAGTTTCACCTTCCCAATCGGCCATACAACCAGGCAGCAATGGAGCTGATTAGCCTTTGAATAGGCTGCAGAATGGCACGGAGTAAGATACATTGCAAAAGTGGCTTAGCATCTCATTTAAGGGCTTCCCTATGCACAGGAGTGAATTGCTGAGATATTTGCCAGTTATACTGGAGTGACCATTGATGTAAATCAAGTAAAATAGAGTTTCTTTACACTTTTTCTTTTCTTTACAAACACAGGCAGCACTTTATAAAGTTTATAGGGAAGAAAATAGAAATAAGAAACAGTCAAGTTTCAGTCTACCAGAATGTTGACTGGGCTATTTTTAGTCTCTGCTTTTAAGATGATATTTTTTAGATGCCTTTCATATACAAGCTACCTGTCCAGTAATGGAAAATGTTATTAACTTGCACATACGTGTTTCCTTCTGCACTTGCACTCTCCAGGGTTTGTCCACACTCAGGCACCTGCTTTTACCCTAGGGAGAGTTTCTGTCTTCCTCTCACCAGACTGTTGACCAATTACCCTGAAGTAAAATATTCTTTTTGCAATCTGGCAATACAGTGGTTAAATTCCCTGTAGAACCTATCATGCTATTAACAACAAGTAGTAAGTATTAGTAGTAATGACTATTAATATTTATGTTGCTATTTGTTCCATTAAGCCATCTTTTGCAAAGAATAATTGGAATAAATTCCCAATGGAATATTCCATGCAATTCCCTAGTCAATAAACTGTTACTAACTACAGCCAATCTGAACTCAGGGTGAAATCACTCTCTTTCTTGAATTTCCATAATAGAAGCAAAGTAGCCCTGTTGCTCATGTTCAGCACAACCAAGACAAAATGTCTACAAATAAAAATGCTAATGTACTCTGAGAGATTAGCTGAGATCATGCAGTTCTAATCTTGGAAGTGACTGTGTATGTTCAGCACTTGGTTATTTGTGGTTGTGTTTTCTTTTGATGCTTTAGAAGTACTTTTCTGTGAAACTTACTGGATTTTCAGAAAAAGAGGGACAGTAAGACAGTATAAATCCTGGATTACCCTCACCTAATTTTATCCACGTAAAAGTTAAGTGCCTGGACTACATTTATAGAGAGAAATAAGCCTCTCCGGAGGATGATTGCTTCCTTCTGTTTTCCTTCATTTGCCGTAGAAGGAGCCTAAACTGGTGATGTTTGGATGACTGAGGTTAGGCGAGACAAGTCTCTCCTGAGCGTGTTCCAGCAGCAAGCTGCTCTAATGCAGCTGCACGTGTGAGTGCAGGACACTCGGTGCCACGTTGACATGCGTTGGAGCTTCGTGTTTCGGGTTTTAAGTGAAGAGAAGTTGCGGGGCTGCACTTAAGTTTTCTAACAAAGTCTTTGTGTCTTCATGTCTGTACTAATGACTCTCAAAAACTTCTGTGGCGTGCTGTTTATTTACCAAGTGGCAGAGTTCTAATTGCTATCTCTGCTGAATATAGAAACTTATATTCTACACAGTTAGAACTTGATTTTTATATGTTGCCTTTTCCTGCCTCTCTACACTGTTTTTAGTTCCTGAAAAGGAATTTTAATTCCTGAAAAGGCAAGCATATCTACATGTATCTCTGTTCTCATATTCTAGCGCCTAGTTCAAACTTCTGTTACATTTTCAGTGGCAGCTCTGTGACTGCCAAGACAGTATTAGCTGTAATGGTGCCTCATGGGCACTTGCTGATCTGACTGCCATTCTCCTTTTATTTGTGTTAGTGAAGCACCATTTAATTATACTACCTATCATTTGTAATTCAGGTTGTTAATGTTTTGACCAGTATCCTAGGGGTGGAAGTGCATGCATCTCATCGGTAGTCCCCAGAGCCACTGCTTTTTGTGATCACTTTGCATATAACCCCCCGATACCTTAAGCTAAATAGATTCCCTTGCGTTCACTTGCATGTTGTGCAATTTATGGGACAGCATACGCTTTATCCTCCAGCTTGCAAGGAAGAAATTTGTAGTGTCAGAGCAGAGCTGTTGGTAATAGAACAGCATCGTGGGTTTGCTGGATCCAGTCCAGTCTCCCTGCTGAGTCTTGATGCTGCTACTTTAAAAATTATGCATGCTCTGAAAGATGCCCGGAGCTCTGGCAACATGCCCATCTGTTCTCTAAATAATTTAAACATCCAAGGAAAACTGTATCAGGCTTCCCATCAATGTTCAACCTGGTGAAAATAAGCAGAAAAAAAAATCTCAGAAAATTCTTTACCTTCCCTTCTCACCTGACCAAGTGTGAGGTGCCTTGGTCAGATTTGTGTCACAGCTATGGTGCAGCCTTGTGGTCTGAAGTACTTGACATTTAACTAAATAAAATATCTTTTAATTGTGCTTTTGTACTTGAGCTTTTTTTCCCCTCCCTGTATGCTTTGTATACAGTACTATGTTTTCTGTATACTTGCTATATATGAACCTTTATTTTTTTACAGAAGAATACTTTCATTAGCAGTGCTTTTATCTTTGCTAAAAGTTCATCACTTAGAAGAAGTGAATGACTATAGTTGTTGTTCAGTTCTCCCAACTGTGTTAGGAGAATGTGCTTTGGAAGCCCTTTCTAACATGAGTGCCAAAGCAGCTTGCCAAGACATGGAAGTGGTTTCAAGTATGATGTTTTGTTTTGTTTTTTAATAAGAGATAATCAAAGTAGTCTATCACTATGATTTAGAATGAGGATGGAAGAGCATTCCTGCCTGAAGTACCTCAGTTGAAATAGGCTTGTGACAAGGACTGTCTTTTCTCCTTAAAAAAAGAAAATTTGGCTGTTTGGACTGGAGAGTGCAGAAGGAGGTAGAAGGAATTTCTAGTATGAGAAAGCTCTAATTGCCTATCAAGCTGCTGCTGATATGAATTGATTATTTAGAAAGCCAAAAAACTTTGCATTTTACTATGTTGTTCTATAGATATTTTATAGTCCTTTAACAGAAAGTATCTTGAGGTAAGCTGAGGAGAGACAGTCCTGATGATTTTTTGACTACAAGCCTGAGCTCTGTGGGGAAGGGCTGCAAATGTAGTTTTGTACAGCAGAACAACTGGCTCTGCCGGAGCCCAGAATGGCATTACCCAGAGGGACACATCCTCTCCTCTGTTCTCCCACTCTGTGCATCACTAGGTAGGGGATAGTTAAAGAAATACATAACATGTATTTCCATATTTTGGCCTTTTTTGAGAGATTATTGTTATTTGTTTCTAATCTGTAACAGTCTTGCTTTGGTTTTGCAGCAGGAAGGTGTCCATG